>NC_074705.1:14721845-14859345 GCF_029448725.1 Salvelinus fontinalis
CAGAGCTCCATTGGAAGAGGAAGACATAAGCCTTGACTCAATGGCAAACACAAAATAAATCACTGCATACTGTGGTGAAGTTGTTTTTACACAGATGTCTTGAACTGGAAGATCTGCTGTGCAATGCTGCTCCCTGCTGGAGACATGTCCATACCACGTTGAATATCAAAATAGAAGACTACGACGCAAAGTGCACAATGTGCATTTTTTAATAGCCAACATTTTTTCTAATGTCAGCAACATTACTGTTGCTTATACACAAACTCAATAAGAACCAATACAAATGCTCCAATCACTAATTAACACAGCATCAAAGTGATGATTTAGTGAATGTGGAATGACTGTTCAGGTTCATCACTCTCCTGATTTACTGTGTTGTCAGACAGCTAGTGCATAATCAGCCTAATTACAGACACTTTTTCTGGGCTGGAACTCGATTCCCCGTGGTGCTGTCGTGTCACCATCAGGCCTGTGATTCTGTGAATTATAGTACAATGGATACACCATAGATAGAACTGGTTTCATCTCTATGGGATACACATTCTGTGAACAACGTACAATGGACACACATTCAGAAGAGACACTCTCTCTCTCTCTATTTCTGTAGATGAGTGCACTATGAATTCATGAGTGGCTGCCACCAGCGGTGTGTGTGGATGCATGAAGAACAGAGATGATCACAGAATCCGAGGAGCTCAAACCTGGGCTCACATACAGCTATGCTTACATCTGACAATATCGCACAGTATTGGACTTGTACTGTATGTAGGTGCTTTACATCAGCTCGAATTGGAATACCTTTCATAACCCATGGTGTGTCTTTCTGTAATGGGAGTGGACATGATCCTAGCAGTAATTGCTACAGTCTCATTGTACTGTACATGCTGGGGCCAGAGAGAAAGCCGCTGTTAAAAAGAGGTCTGACAGTGATTGTGTCTTTGAAGAGGCCTTGGATAGGAAGAACAGACATTAATGCTTTGATACTGGCTGCTTGCCGTGTGTTATGCTGCTTGGACTGCGGGGGCCAGACAGCCAATAGGATGTCCCCTGAATGCTCATGAACACAGCTAATGGTGTGAGTCCTAAGGCAGACAATATACAGAGAGACAAACCTGTCAGGGCCTAGTTCACGTATGCATGGCATACAGAGTGATTTATGACACACCACACACGCCTTGCAATTTATACATCTAACGTTGGCGGAAATGCGTTGCACTTGGATACTTATAGGAAAAGTAGTTGAAGATGGTACAACCTTCACAGAAGTTTGACTGTATGGACTAAAGAACATATCTGTTGCTGTTCAATATCTAAGTGGGCAGGAAAATGTAGATTTTTACTGGGTAATGGGTAGGACAGGTCTATTAAACGATCAGTTAACAGTTTCAAACATATCCTAGTGTAAATATGCCTATCATGCATGTAGAGCCCAACTCAGCCCCCTGTTCTGCAATATATGGCTTAGACAACAGATGACAGTATTTATCCATATGAGACCAGACCTGGGAGAGAGGCGACACAGAGACAGTTCTCTCCTAGGAATAGGTTGCGGAACTACAGAAAAAATGTACGGATAAATGGAAAATCCCTTAACAGATTTGTATTACAAACGGCTGTAAAAAATGAAAAGCTGTGTAACAAACAAACAAACCCCCCCACCGTCCCCATCATCTAAATCTAAGCTAGCTTTTCATAAGGGTATATATTACCATTTCCTCAATTGCCAATTTCACATGGTTGCAATATTTCCATGAAAAGCAATTGATGTGTTTGTAGGATTTCACCCCTCTCTTCTTTTCACTCAGTCATGTGCTTCTCCTGTGGAATGCAGCTCAACATCAAAAGACTAATCAGCTTGCAAGCATCAATACAAAAATCTCACCCGAAAGCTCTACATTCTGTAATGAGTATTTAGACTTCAGGGACACTCATCTGCAACCATGCATACTAGTTAATCACTTTGCTGAGGGATTTACAGTGGGAATAATTAATATTTGATAGACCAAAAACAGCACAAGTGTGAATATTCAATATTACTCATATCACAGTGTGATCAGAGTCTGTTATGAGAGTCAACCGTGGATAATTTGAATGTGAAGTCATCCCAGAAGTAATAGAATTTAGAAGTCATTATAATTCTCTGGTCAATCCTCTGACCAGTGTGTAAACCAGACTTTACCTACCATCACCGTTTCCTCTTTCAACAGTATCTAAAAGATAACTGGTCAATGCCTGTAGACCAGTTCAGTTCATCCAACCACAGACGATGATAACATCATTTGGTTCTACAGCAAATCATTCCTATTCTGTGCCTCCTATTTATGTATGAAACAGTCATGTCCCATTCTGCTAGAGGGGCAGAGAGGAGCATCAAGAACATACACTGGGAACTTTGTCTTCAAGGCAGGGGCAACAACATTGGACAGAAACTGAAAAGTGAATATTGTGAATGTAGGCCTACTCATAGAGCCACGATGGAACCCCTGGTTGCAGTGTTCTACTGTAGGCCTATGCCAGAGTAAATTACATTTACTAAAACATTAATTGTAAAGGTGTAATCTGTAATATACCAGTGTGTGAATTTGTTATTTTAACTATAGATCTATAGATTTTTTAAAGAATATTGTCTCACTTTATTAGTATGATCCACTAGTGTGGGCTTCCTGACCTTGTGTTCCTGACACAAGGGGTATCTAAACATGTTAAATAAATATTGGCAGGGATTAAGGCTGCTGCACATTGGATTGTAGGATTGCACCATAGAGGGTTGAAATCTTCAGTATTTTAGTCTTGATTGCACTACATTTAAGCAGCTCACAGGTCACATAAAATATTTGGATTAACCATAATCCAATGAGACTGCGTCATTCCTAGTCACATGACAGTTGACAAAAAACGTACTTCCTGTTTCTAGTAAAACATTTCGAGACATGCATATCCACGAAGGTATGATTTGAACGACTTGCCAACAACAAAGTATTCTGTCTATTCAACAGATATCTTTATGTTGGTATTTTGAGAAATTGTTGAACGCGTATTGCTTGTAGGAGCGTTCCTAATGAACTTGCAGGATAGTTGTAGTAGGCTGTAGCCACATTTGGTACTCCCAGTCAATACTGGATGTCAAAACCTTGTCTTCTGAGTTGGACTGGCCGATGCTTTCTGTTACCGGTTGGTAGCCAGCTAATAAGCAGGAACCAGCATTTGACTTTTGAACAAACACATTAATGCTTAGCCAATAGCCACTTTAGTTATTCTGCTCAGCAATTGCCCCTCTGGCTTTCTCGCTCTCTCTATTTATAGTCTAGTTTGGCGATATAGTATTGATCGCAACGTAAGAGTATATGTAGACAGCAGGCATGTACCGTCTGCATGCCTATTTGGCTTTGTAGCTTAGACACATCATGTTATTGGTTTCTGAGCAAGGTGGTGAGCAAGTTCAGACAAGGTGAAGAAACAGATCCAGTAAACAGGGATGCTGTTATGTCATCCTTTATTGATTAAGGCACAGAAGGGCATGGCCTTTACCAGGGATCATCAACTAGATTCAGCCGCGGGACGATTTTCTTTCTTGCGCTGATGGTCAGGTTGCCAGAACATAATTACAAATAATTTGTATACTGCAGATTGATAGCAAGAAGCCCAAACACATATAATATTTGACTAAAACATAATCATATCAAACCTTGCTTACAACTGTATACGATCAGATAAATATCTCTATTATGGGTGGGAATACTTCGGGGCAGATTTCCAAAATTAAAATGTTTTTTATTTATTTATTTTTTACAGTCTTTTATGTCCAAATAAAACCACCCGCAGTCCAGCCAGTTGGGGAACCCTGACCTAAACTGTAGCTATCTATGGTTCCTAGGGCTCTAAAATGTCTATTTGCCCTGTTCAAAAGTAGTACACTATATATGGTATATGGTGCCATTTGGGATGTCGCATTAGTAACATTTGCTCTAGCTTTCTTCAAATCAAAGTTTATTGGACGCGCACACAGATTAGCGGGCGCAGCAAAATTCTTATGTTCTTATGCTCTTAAAAATGCAGTAAAATGTCAAACAATTAAAATGCAAGGAGAGCAAAAAGACAACTGGCGGGGCAAATCTGATTAGCAAGCCAAATAGCCCTGTAGCAGTAATCAAATGCAATCTATACGTATGTACACATGATTTACACAAGATCAACTAAGAATTATATGTACAGCAGTATACACACAGTGCATTCGGAAAGTATTCAGACCCCTTGACTTTTTCCACAGTGTTATGTTACAGCCGTCTTCTAAAATTGATTCAATTAATTATTTTTCTCATCAATCTACACACAATACCCCATAATGACAATGCAAAAACATACAAATAAAATAAAAACAGAAATACCTTACTTACATAAGTATTCAGATCCTTTGCTATGCGACTCGAAATTGAGCTCAAGTGCATCCTGTTTCCATTGATCATCTTTGAGATGTTTCTACAGCTTGATTGGAATCCACCTTTGGAAAATGTAATTGATTGGACATGATTTGGAAAAGCACACACCTGTAAAGTCCCACAGTTGACAGTGCATGTCAGAGCAAAAATCAAGCCATGAGGTCAAAGGAATTGTCCATAGAGCTCCGAGACAGGATTCTGTCGAGGCACAATTCTGGGGAAGGGTAGCAAAACATTTCTGCAGCATTGAAGGTCTCCAAGAACACAGTGGCCTCCATCATTCTTAAATGGAAGAAGTTTGGAACTACCAAGACTCTTCCTAGAGCTGGCAGCCTGGCCAAACTGAGCAATCGGGGGAGAAGGGCCTTGGTCAGGGAGGTGACCAAGAACCCGATGGTCACTTTGACAGAGCTCTAGAGTTCCTCTGTGGAGATTGTAGAATCTTCCAGAAGGACAACCATTTCTGTAGCACTCCACCAATCAGGCCTTTACGGTAGAGTGGACAGATGGAAGCCACTCCTCAGTAAAAGGCACATGACAGCCCGCTTGGAGTTTGTCAAATGCCACCTAAAGACTCTCAGACCATGAGAAACAAAGTTCTCTGGTCTGATGAAACTAATATTGAACTCTTTGGCCTGAATGCCAAGTGTCACATCTGGAGGAAACCTGGCACCATTCCTACGGTGAAGCATGGTGGTGGCAGCATCATGCTGTGGGGATGTTCTTCAGCGGCAGGGACTGCAACTAGTCAGGATCGAGGGAAAGATGAGTGGAGCAAAGTACAGAGGTGAAGGTTCACCTTCCAACAGGACAGCGACTCTAAGCACATAGCCTAGACAATGCAGGAGTGGCTTCGGAACAAGTCTCTGAATGTCCTTGAGTGGCCTGGCCAGAGCCCGGATTTTACAGTACAGTTGCAAAAATTTCTAAAAACCTTTTTTTGCTTTGTCATTATGGGGTATTGTGTTTAGATTGATGAGGAAAAAAAATATTGAATCCATTTTAGAATAAGGCTGTAACCTAACAAAATGTGGAAAAAGTCAAGGGGTCTGGATAGTTTCTGAAAGCACTGTGTGTATATATATATATATATGAGTAAGCTATGTCAAAAATCCAGTGTATAAATACATATGTCCTGTGTATAAACAGTATAACTAAAATACAGTAGGATAAATAAATATTATGATGTGCTACGTCGGGGATAAAGTATTTAAATAGAGAGTGTGAAATGGGAGGTGACCAGTGGTTCAATGTGTGTGTGTGTGTGTGTGTGTGTGTGTGTGTGTGTGTGAGTATGAGGTGTGTGTGTGTGTGTATGTGCATTTGTTTCTGAGTATGAGGTGTGTGTTTGTGTATCACCTGGTAGATGGCTAGTGATAGCTGTTCAACAGTCTGATGGCGTGGTAAATAGAAGCAGTTTCAGTCTCTCTGTCTTAGCTTTGATGCACCTGTACTGTCTCTGTCTGTCGGACGGTAGCCGAGTGAACAGGTGGCTGAGGTCCTTAATGATCTTCTTGGCCTTTTATTTTGACTTCGGGTGCCTTAGATGTCCTGGAGGGCAGGCAGCGTGTCCCCGGTAATGCGTTAGACTGCCCGCACTACCCTCTGTAGAGCCATGATGCAGTTGAGGGCAGAGCAGTTGCCCTACCAGGTGGTGATGCGGCCCAACAGAATGCTCTCAATGGTGCATTTGTAGAAGTCTTTGAGAGTCTTTGGGGGCCATGCCGAATTTCTTCAGCCACCACGATGTCGGTGTGCCGAGACCATTTCAGGTCCTCAGTGATGTGCACGCCGAGGAACTTGAAGCGTTTGACCCTATCCAATCTTCTCGTATTGCCTCTGTCTTTGCTTCTCCAGTGTTCATATGAAAAATGAAGTCCCCATGGATGCCATGCTGCCTAGGTCTACTGTTGTTGTTTGACGTGTGCAATGCCTTGAATGGTGACAAAAGGCCGAATTTTGTCCTGATGATGGTCGATGACTTGGGGATTGGAGACTTGGGCTGCTATAGGAACACTACCTTGCGGTAAGTTACAGTGATATAAACTGCAACAGGCCTTTTTTTATGTTTCTTTTCCATGTTTCTAAGCATGTCTTTCCTGCATTCCATATACTTCTCATTCGTAGTTGTGATTCCAAACAAAAATGTACATCCTCGGATAGACAACGTTCTATTATATTCCTTTTATTCGGACTTCTAATTCTCGCTGTGCTCTGTGCTCACCTTTTTAAAACACGACTGAAACGCCTCCTTCCAGATGATGAGCCCAGCTGGGTGGTAATGTGCTGTGTCGTTGTGTCTGCAGGACCCCCAACATCGACATGCTGGCTCAGGAGGGGGTGAGGCTGACGCAGCACATCGCTGCTGCCCCCCTCTGTACGCCCAGCAGGGCAGCCTTCCTGACGGGCCGATACCCAATACGATCTGGTGAGGCGAGTCGTAAACAACAAATCAAATGTTATATGTCACATGCGGCGAACGGGCGTAGACTTTACTGTGAAATAGTAAAAATAGTAACACAATAGTGATAAAATATACTACTACAACAACAGCAAGAGCTCAACGTGTAGCCTATCCTCCTGGGGTTTGACACAAAGCTTTGCCTAGTACTATAATTTGATCACTTAACAGATCACTAGCTAGTATTGATAGGCCTAACTAGTATTATGTGGTGTTAGGGATGCATTAGTTAGGCTAAGTGGAGAGAACAGTTCATAGAACAGGATAAATAGCATGTTCGCCACAATGCAGCAGGGTGAATAGTACATCACCACTCTATAATTTTATACTTTGTTACTCTGTCCACTTTGTGATTGGATATCCGTTTTTGATCCTATTTTTTTTGTCTTGAACAGGTATGGCCGGCCTTGGACGGTTAGGGGTTTACATCATCTCTGCTGCATCTGGCGGTCTTCCCAGTGAAGAAGTCACCTTTGCCAAGGTGGCCAAACAACAGGGCTATGAGACTGCTCTCATAGGTGAGCCAAAGTCCTCTCCTTTGTTACTATGTAAAGTGTCTTTAGGTCCATGAAAAACTCTACCTATAACCCATTTATTATCGTCATGAGTATGTATCAATACTTCTCACTTTGGGAATAGGGAACACGCAGAAGCAGTGACAGTTCATTTGATTGGTTGCAGCAATGTGTCTGTTTTGTTTGAATGTCTTTAAAATTCTGACTGTATAGCAATAGCTACATGATTGATTTGATTTGAACAGTATAATAGGTTTCATACTCGTATTGGCTTCTCAATGGTTGCCCAGACAACAGCCTACAGCACATTTACATGTGAGTTGACATTTCAAGGTCTTGTTCTTTGATGTGCAATATGCCTCCTGGGCTTTTCAGTAACCCAAGTTGACATATTATTAAATGTAATAATTGGCTTCATCTGTTTTTTTTTCTCCACTGTTGAAAACACTTTATGTGTTGTCTTCCAAGGTCGTTGTTCTTTGAAGACTCCTTAAGTTGCCAGTCTATATGGTCCGTCACCTGGCCCCTTCTCTCCATTGTAGGAAAATGGCACCTTGGTCTTAACTGTGAGAGGAACGACGACTTCTGTCACCACCCCAGTGCGCACGGCTTCGACCACTTCTACGGTATAACCCTGACCAACCTACGTGACTGTCAGCCCGGCCACGGCTCCGTCTTTACCAATGTCCAAGCACACATACCCTTCAAGGTGATGTACAGTGTACAATACGTGTTTATGACGTACACTATTTTGGTTTAACCTTTTAAATCGTTGGTTGCGTGTATAGAGAATATTTCTGCTACATCTGAATTGCTTGATGTTTGGGGTTTTAAGCTGAACTTCTGTAATAGCACCTTGTGACATCTGCTGATGTAAAAAGGGCTTTCTAAATGCATTAGATTTGTCTACAGTTTACTCTCCAATAGTCAGCACCTCTACAGCCATTTTGGGGTGTGCTACAGCTCGTGTTTTTTACTACAGTGTTGCGTTGAGTATTTTAACTTTTATTTATGTATCCTGGTGTAGCATGCGGTCCCAGATCTGTTTATGCTCTTGCCAACTCCATTGCTGTCATTGTCAAGCCAAGCAAAGTGATAAGGAGTTGGCATGATGGCATAAACGGACTGGTAATCAGACTAGTTTTAATGTTTGTTGTGTGTAGTTTGTTTGGCCTTTTAGCTATAAAGAAACTTGTCCCTCGGGGATATAGGATAGTAAAGATTCTCAACTCTACCCTATAAGACCCTGGGAGTGGGTGTGGCTACCGTGACCCTCCTGCATGCGAGGGGTGTGGTCACCGTGCGGAGGAAGTTGGTGCTGAGCGTGGTGGCGTTGGTGGGCGCGGCGGCGGCGATCTTTGGCACATTCGTCGCCACGTTCCCCTACTTCAACTGCTTTTTGATGAGGAACCGGGAAGTGGTGGAGCAACCGTACGTCTCGGAGAACCTGACCCAGAGAATGACAGATGAAGCGGTGGACTTTTTAGAAAGGTGTGTGTTGCGTTTTTTCTCGTTATATTTCCCCTACTACGTGGTAGATTGAGACAGAATAGAAGCCAAATCAAGTGTTTGTGTGTGTGTTTGATTATTGATGTTGTTTTTGTCTTGCGTGTGGGAAGAAACTCTGAAGGGCATGTAAGGAAAGTATGTGTAAAGGGTTGGTGACCTAGGTGACTGTCTGTCTGTCTGTCTGTTTGCATTGTTGTCGTACAATTATTTTCTTCCATTTACAATGTGTGTGTTGACTATTTTGACAGGAACTCTGCACTACCCTTCCTGTTGTTCTTCTCCTTCATCCAAGTGCACACGGCCATGTTTGCATCGCCAGCCTTCCAGGGGACCAGTCAGCACGGTATCTATGGAGACGCCGTCCACGAAGTAGACTGGAGTGTAGGTAAGACTTAATATTTACTTTATATTGCTGTATGGCCTCCTTTTTTTTAATGTCCAATAAGTTATATGGTTGGAAGATTTGAAATGTCCACACTAATTATATTTGAAAGGTTGGAAGATTTGATTGACTTTTACCTAAACTTAGCAAAAAAAGAAACGTCCTCTCACTGTCAACTGTGTTTATTTGCAGCAAACTTAACATGTGTGAATATTTGTATGAACATAACAAGATTCAAGAACTGAGACATGAACTGAACAAGTTCCACAGACATGTTGTCACGATTGTCTACTTCGTCCTCCTCCTCAGACGAGGAGAGGCGAGAAGGATCAGAGGACCAAAACGCAGCGTATGTTGAATCCATATAGATTTATTTACAGACGAAGACGAAACACGAAAAACACTTGAATAAACTACAAAACAAATAAACGATGTAGCCAGACCTGGACTTGAGAACTTACAATAAACGAAGAACGCACGAACAGGAACAGACTACATGAAACACAAACGAAACAGTCCCGTGTGGTAGACATACAGACACGAGATACAACCCCCCACAACAAACAATGAGAAACAACCTCCCTATATATGGTTCTCAATCAGAGGAAAACGTAAACCACCTGCCTCTGATTGAGAGCCATACAAGGTCAATTAAACCCGACACTAAACATAGAACAAACAACACAGACTGCCCACCCAGCTCACGTCCTGACCCACTAAACACAACTATACAAAAGGAAAACAAGGTCAGGAAGGTGACACATGTGACCAACAGAAATGGAATAATATGTCCCTGAACAAAGGGGGGGGGGTCAAAATCAAAAGTAACAGTCAGTATCTGGTTTGGCCACCAGCTGCATTAAGTACTGCAGTGCATCTCCTCCTCATGGACTGCACCAGATCTGCCAGTTCTTGCTGTTCAATGTTACCCCACTCTTCCACCAAGGCACCTGCAAGTTCCCGGACATTTCTGGGGGAGGGGGGGGGGGGGTGGGGTGGCCCTAGCCCTCACCCTCCGATCCAACAGGTCCCAGACGTGCTCAATGGGATTGAGATCCGGGCTCTTCACTGGCCATGGCAGAACACTGACAGTCTTGCAGGAAATCACGCACAGAACAAGCAGTATGACTGGTGGCATTGTCATGCTGGAGGGTCATGTCAGGATGAAACTGTAGGAAGGGTACCACATGAGGGAGGAGGATGTCTTCCCTGTAACGCACAGCGTTGAGATTGCCTGCAATGACAACAAGCTCAGTCCGATGATGCTGTGACACACCGCCCCTGACCACAACGGACCCTCCACCTCCAAATCGATCCCGCTCCAGAGTACAGGCCTCGGTGTAACGCTCATTTCTTCGACGATAAACGCGAATCCGACCATCACCCCTGGTGAGACAAAACCGCGACTCGTCAGTGAAGAGCACTTTTTGCCAGTCCTGTCTGGTCCAGCGATGGTGGGTTTGTGCCCATAGGCGACGTTGTTACCGGTGATGTCTGGTGAGGACCTGCCTTACAACAGGCCTACAAGCCCTCAGTCCAGCTTCTCTCAGCCTATTGCGGACATTCTGAGCACTGATGGAGGGATTGTGCGTTCCTGGTGTAACTCAGGCAGTTGTTGTTGCCATCCTGTACCTGTCCCGCAGGTCTGATGTTCAGCTGAACCGATCCTGAACCGTGTTGTTACACGTGGTCTGCTACTGCGAGAACTATCAACTGTCCGTCCTGTCTCCCTGTAGCGCTGTCTTAGGCGTCTCACAGTACGGACATTGCAATTTATTGCCCTGGCCTCATCTGCAGTCCTCATGCCTCCTTGCAGCACGTGTCTTAACGACCGTTCCACAGGTGCATGTTCAATAATTGTTTATGGTTCATTGAACAAGCATGGAAAACAGGGTTTAAACCCTTTATAATGAAGACCTGTGAAGTTATTTGGATTTTTACTAATTATCTTTGAAAGACAGGGTCCTGAAAAAGGTACGTTTCTTTTTTTGCTGAGTTTATTATGTCCTGTTTCATAACATCTGTTCGTAGGTCAGCTCATGCAGACTCTGGACCGGTTGAACCTGAGGGAGAACACACTGGTTTACCTGACCTCAGACCAGGGGGCGCACCTTGAGGAGATCTCAGTCCGGGGGGAGGTTCACAGAGGCTGGAACGGGATATACAAAGGTACGGTCTGTTACAGCTTCAGAAGAACAGGTCAACAGAGGCCGAACAGCCAGATGTCGAATTTTTGGTTAAAGCACATTTTTTTTGTTAATTGGTTACATTTTTTTTTTAAATAGGAGTAAAAATACGCAACCTAGAAGTGCATGTGCAGAGAGGCTTTAGCTTCCATCTGCGGTGGTTTAGTAGGGTCTATTAATAGGAATGTAAATGGGAAGTCAGAGCCAGTCAATGTATAGAATAAAATAATAGATCACTAGATTAATAGTTCAGATTATCTAAATGTCCTCATGCATTAGAGACGAGACGTTTCCATGGAAGGTTCTGGTAAGCCTTATATTTCGGGTTGAATGATAAAGGACTTCCCCCTATTCTCAGTCCTCACAAAGTGCTTCGATCTGTCTCTGAGCAGCCGGGAAATCCACCAACTGGGAGGGGGGGATCCGAGTTCCAGGACTGCTCCGTTGGACTGGGATGTTACCTGCAGGGAAAGACATTGATGAACCCACCAGCAACATGGACATCTTCCCTACTGTGGTGAATCTAGCCGGAGGGACGGCACTGGGGGACAGGTGAGTGCTGTGAAAATGCTGAGGTCTGAGGGGTTTTGTTTGTTCATTGACTTCTATTGCTGTGGGTACGCCCGAAGCACTAGGTAGGTTTTCTAGCAGCCTCGTCTGTCAGTCAAAACTACAGCATTTGGAATCTAGGTCACCATAGAAATTATATGCACTCTGTGCTCTGAATCACCCCCTAACTAGAGACATTATTTTCACAATAGGTGTCACAAGGGACCTGCAAGAAAAAAATCTTGGCTAATGAAAAAGCTCTCAAAGCGGATCAGGCTGATCTAAACCTTTGATCAAAGGTTTTCACGGGCCTTTGAGGTCTCTCTGCCTACGCAAAGGATCATTCCTACAGCATGCTCCATTTCTGTGTCTCAGAGATAATGTATTGTGTTGTTTGTGTGTGTGTGTGTCTTCTCTTCCTAGAGTGATAGACGGTCATGACCTCATGCCCCTGCTGCAGGGGAAAGTTGAGAGATCAAAGCACGAGTTCCTCTTCCATTACTGTAACGCCTACCTCAACGCTGTCAGGTGGCAGCCTCCCAACAGTAAGTCCACATTTCCAATGTAATAGTTTTAAAAATGCAATTGAATTACTGTAGCAGTGCTGCTAATTATGATTCGAGTAATAATTCCAATGGTTTTTGTAAGCAAGTTAACTTGAAACGTGAACTACTGTGGTGGTTGTAATTCATTGTAAATCTTTTAAGGTTATTCAATATGGAAGGTATTCTTTTTCACTCCGGACTTCTACCCCGAGAACGGGACAGCCTGCATGCATACCCATGCCTGTTTCTGCACCTCATCCTACGTGACCTACCACGACCCCCCTTTGCTCTTTGACCTCTCCCGCGACCCCTCGGAGACCACGCCCCTGACCCCAGACACGGAACCTGCCTTCCACTCGGTCCTGGAGGAGATCCGGGCTGCGGTGGCTCTCCATAAGGAGTCCATCACCCCCGTTCCGGACCAGCTCACCCCGGGACATGTCCTATGGAAGCCCTGGCTGCAGCCCTGCTGCTCTTCCCTGTCCCAGCTCTGCAGGTGTGAGAGAGATGGTGGGAGACGGGGCCACCGGGGCACTGCGGCGGCAGAGGCAGACTCTCCACAGGACCAGCACATCATTGCTTAACACTGCTGGGAGGGTAACGTAGGAACCTAGAACCAATCTTTTAGTATGTATGTAAACAATCTGTGACAAGAGACTAATGTCAGGGAAAATACCCCCATTTAAAAATTTGATTTCACCTTTATTTAACCAGGTAGGCCATTTGAGAACAAGTTCTCATTTACAACTGTGACCTGGCATTTTAACTGGGCTTGTGGGTAGAAGTGTAGAAGTGACCTGGATCTACTTTACGTGTGTATGTGACCACACTGGGTGATCTGTAATAACAGACATTTTAGTATTTGGCCTCTCAGGAACACATCCAGTAAATTGCGTTGCCTACGCTTGCTCCCTGAGGGGCTTATGCAGATGCTGCTATTTGGACTAAAATGTATTTTAAAGCACTTTTTGACAAATCTATTAGTAAAAAAAAAAAAAAAAAAGCGCAATATGAATCAAATGTGATTGTTGAGGCCAGTCCTCATATATAAAGTAAAGAGTATATATAGAGGAGAAACCTATAGCACATTGTACAGGAGAGGAGAGCAACTCGATGCACTGATTAGCACAAGGTCCACCTCAAGTTGGAGCATTTCTGGTCTTATTCTCCGGGGCACTACAATAACCCTGTGTTACCCTTGTAGGGTACCGATGGACATTTAATCACTGTTCATCATTTAGACTCTACAGGGATCTCTGTGAAAGGCATCTGCACATCCAAGAAGCAATGGAACTGAGTGGACAACCAACATGAAAAGACATGGTTGTATTAACAAATAGAGCTGTATTAAGATGTTCAGTAGAGCTGCCGTGTCTAATGCCAGCAGTCAGTACAGAGTCAGCCAGAGTCCCTGAGTCACACACGGCTCATCCCCCTGTGTCCACAGCCAGCAGTAAATCTTCATCACCCAGACTAGCTTTAAGCTTAGCTCTTCATTTGATCTCAGATTTCAGTGACATTTAGTTAATATGTATCTTATTCTCCCTTTAACTCCTATATCCAGCAGTCTATTTGTCACAGACTACCATTAGCAAATCTCTGAATATTAAGGAGTGCTCTCTCCCCTGTTTAGTCATTTATATGATGGATGCTGAATGCTGATAAATTTTTGCTCGTTCTCACACACCCACTATGCGTTGCATTTTATACCATGTGTTATTTTGTTACCACGTGTTCATTTGTTTCAACACATTTTTCTAATGTAAATGAATAATAATGATCTGATTTGTGTGGGGTACCAGCTACAACAGCACTACTGTTGCTACCAATAACTACCAGCACCAACTACAGAACTACAGCCACGATCACTAGAGCTGAGATTGATATTCTACTTGACTGGTATTCGGACCATGTGTATAAATCTAATTATTTTCCTCCATCCATGGCCCTGTGATCACAGTGGCTGATCATTATTGGATCCGTCCACAACAGAGTTTGGCAGTGATAGAAGCCAGCTGTTTATCTCGTCTTTCACTCGGGTCTGCGTCCCAAATGGCACTCTATTCCCCACATAGTGCACCACTTTTGACCAGGGCTCTGGTCAAAAGTAGTGCACTATTTAGAGTGCCATTTGGGATGCAACCCCCGTGTGTTGGCTTGGCCACTGGTCCATCACATCCAGCCTCTCTGCCCCCGGATGCCAGAGAAGTGGAGCGCAGCACAGGCCTGCCAATGCACATGTGCACCTCAGAGATAGTGCACTAAATAGAGAATAGGGTGCCATATCTAAGACCTGGGCCCATACAGTTGAAGTCGGAAGTTTACATCCACTTAGGTTGGAGTCATTAAAACTCGTTTATCAACCACTCCACAAATTTCTTGTTCACAAACTATAGTTTTGGCAAGTCGGTTAGGAAATCTACTTTGTGCTTGACACAAATAATTTTTCCAACTGTTGTTTACAGACAGATTATTTCACTTATAATTCACTGTATCACAATTCCAGTGGGTCAGAAGTTTACATACACTAAGTTGACTGTGCCTTTAAACAGCTTGGAAAATTCCAGAAAATGATGTCATGGCTTTAGAAGCTTCTGATAGGCTAATTGACATCATTTGAGTCAATTGGAGTACCTGTGGATGTATTTAAAGGCCTACCTTCAAACTCAGTGTCTCTTTGCTTGACAGAAATCAGCCAAGACCTCAGAAAAAACAATGTAGACCTTCACAAGTCTGGTTCATCTTTGGGAGCAATTTCTAAACACCTGACGGAACCACGTTCATCTGTACAAACAATAGTACGCAAGTATATACACCATGGGACCACGCAGCCATCATACCGCTCAGGAAGGAGACGCGTTCTGTCTCCTAGAGATGAATGTACTTTGGTGTGAAAAGTGCAAATCAATCCCAGAACAACAGCAAAGGACCTTGTGAAGATGCTGGAGGAAACGGGTACAAAATTATCTATATCCACAGTAAAACAAGGCCTATATCGACATAACCTGAAAGGCCGCTCAGCAAGGAAGAAGCCACTGCTCCAAAACCGCCATTAAAAACCCAGACTACGGTTTGCAACTGCACATGGCGACAAAGATCGTACTTTTTGGAGAAATATCCTCTGGTCTGATGAAGCAAAAATAGAACTGTTTGGCCATAATGACCATCGTTATGTTTGGAGGAAAAAGGGGGAGGCTTGCAAGCCGAAGAACACCATCTCAACCGTGAAGCATGGGGTTGGCAGCATCATGTTGTGGGGGTGCTTTGCTGCAGAAGGGACTGGTGCACTTCACAAAATAGATGGCATCATGAGGGAGGAAAATTATGTGGATATATTGAAGTAACATCTCAAGACATCTGTCAGGAAGTTAAAGCTTGGTCGTGAATGGGTCTTCCAAATGGACAATGACCCCAAGCATACTTCCAAAGTTGTGGCAAAATGGTATAAGGACAACAAAGTCAAAGTATTGGAGTGACCATCACAAAGCCGACCTCAAACCTATACAAAATTTGTGGGCAGAACTGAAAAAGCGTGTGCGAGCAAGAAGGTCTACAAACCTGACTCGGTTACACCAGCTCTGTCAGGAGGATTTGGCCAAAATTCACCCAATTTATTGTGGAAAGCTACCCGATACGTTTGACCCAAGTTAAACAATTTAAAGGCAATGCTACCAAATACTAATTGAGTGTATGTACACTTCTGACCCACTGGGAATGTGATGAAATAAATAAAAGCTGAAATAAATAATTTTCTTTATTATTCTGACATTTCACATTCTTAAAATATAGTGGTGATCCTAACTCAGCTAAGACAGGGAATTTTTGCTTGGATTAAATGTCAGGAATTGTGGAAAAACTGAGTTTAAATGGATTTGGCTAAGGTGTATGTAAACTTCCGACTTCAATTGTATGTCTCTGGTCAAAAGTTGCCCACTATATAGGACCATAGGGCGTCAAAGTCCTAGGTTCAGGATCGGGACAAGGGGGAGGATGTTATTCTTGAACTGAATGTTTGTGTCACCTAGTGCAATACTTACCCCACTCAGGCTTATTTGAATGGTACAAGTGCAACAGCAATGTCTAGTAGGACATCTGATGATCATATTGCTTACTTAGCTTTTTCAAATGAATGTAGCTGCCGGACTCTTCAGGACCTCTCACCGTCGAGGGATTACGACATAAATGCAAGGGTTGCAATCATAATGCACAGCCTTTATCCAATAAATTGCACACACACGTAACTGTTTCCAAGTGTGTGCTTTTTAGACAGAGGGGAACATACTGCAGTGGAATAATGAAATGTGCAGATGCGTCTTTTAGTTGGGACGTTCCCTGTAGAATAGCCCCTCTGGTCTTCTAGTGTTATTTAGAGTTTTCCTCAGAGAGGACATTAAACCAGAAGCCAGGGAATCTATGTCCCCAGGTGTTAATTACAACTGTGGACAAAAATTTGGCTCATTATTAGCAACAGCAGGGAGGCTGGATAGCGGTAGGAAAACACCATGGTTACTTCACTTCAGTGTGTGGATGGTAAATCCTGTTTACTTACAGGACTGTGTGGCCTAGTTGGTGAGGTACAACTGATGTGCAATTCATTTGACACATTGATTGTGATACAACAGACATTTCTATGATATCACAGAAAATGTTTACATAGTCATTGTGTGGTTTCTGATCAAGCTAAATCTCAGCTTTGCTGTACAGATCAGCTCTTTGCCCTCATGCTGATGAGTGTGCAGTGCGAAACATTTATTTAAATTCATCCAAAGTCTTTTTGGACATTTATGCTTTTATCAGTCACATTGGGTAAGTAGTTATGATAATTCAGCCTTGTATTAATTGATACAGATATGGTTCTTTGTTTTGGGGTTAGATTATTTCAGCAATTGCTACTAGATTTGAAGGCAGTGAGTCATTTAAACAGCACATTTTGCCTTGGTATCCTCAGAAGATTCGGGAAGGAGGTGTGTGTGAGTTCAACCACTGGGGAAAAAATGATCTTGAACACAGTGCACGTCAATACCCTAGGACCTGGAGAAAATTAAATGGTTCCTCAGAAGGAGAGAAGAACGTGCAGAGTTCAAACAACCATTTCTATGGTAACATCAAAGGGGTACTCCATCCTTGTCCTGGAGGAGCTGAAGGACCTCCACTAGGTTAGCGTGACTCCACTACCCGTTGTATTATGTACTTCTGTGAAGTGCCTTGCTGATTTCCCCACCGCCTGCCACTGCTGGCTCAGGGGTAATGGATCACTGCTGGAAATTGGTGAGGCGTGTTCAAAGACTGATTTTCCTCAAGGAAGTCCATCAAGCCCAGTTACCTCACATGGGAGATATAGTTACATGCTGATATTCCAACGTCTCCTCAGATTATAGAGTTGTTATTACTGTTGATTGTATGGGCTACAGTGGATTTGCAGTGAATGTCCAAAGAGCAAATGATACATTTTACTTACATTGTTGCATATTTTTTTTTAACAATCTATCACAAAATCGAAAATAATGTGAATCCACCACATTTAAAAGTAGTAAAAACACTAAAAACAAAAAATGCTCAATTGAAATACAACCCTACTAAATCCAGTTTTCTTTCTTCAGAAACATCACTGCATCGACACGACCCTCTTTACAATACTGGGTCATCCTTTCCTCTAAAGGAGGGAATAAGGACTGGTTTTACCTGATGATGTTCTCCTTGGACAACTGAGGGATAAAAACCACACAAAAACATTAACAGAAATGTCTGCAAAATCAATTTAAATACTGCAAAATAACTGTGTTCAGGCAGCCACTAAATTACAGTTCTGTATAATGCAAAATGATGTGTAAAACCATTCACTGAATGCTATACACACACACACACACACACACACACTTGTCTATGTGTACTGTCTGTGTCCCTGTGAACATGTAATTACCATTACGTCCATGTTGGCCAGTTTGAGGGGGAGGTTCATGAGCCCTCTGTGTTTTGGTCAGATATCTTGGGGACCTGCGAAGGGGGAGACGGTAAAGGTACTTCCCTCTGGCAGGATGGGGAGACTATCCATGAAGCCCCCATCATCCATTTCTGAAGGATATGTGTTACAGTTTGTTTATAATTGAAAATCAATAAACAAAAATCGTAATGGATAACATCCATGGGTTGAGTTTGAGATGCAGTTCAATTTATTACCTGTCCTTGCCATTCCACCGGTTTGACTCCTGCATAGACAGGCACAAAACTACTGGCCAAGAGTGCCTTAAATTAAAAGAAGCAAAGGCATGTCAGACCAAATCCTAAAATATGAAGTGAAAGAGATTTTGAAATGTTCCTTGACCCACGCATATTGCAAGATATGAATTGCTCAGTCACTAGACTGGCTAAAACACAGAACTGACCCAGTGTATCAGGGGAAAACAATGGCCATGCTCCTCATAAATATTTACGACAACATTTTGTGTTAAAGCCAAGGTTTATAGTAAGATACAGTAATATAATCTGCTCAGGCTTGTGGCAGGCTACCTTTATGAGGTCCTCCCTGGAGGCTAATCTGGATAGGATGGTGTTCTTGCCACTTTTTGAATGCGTTATAGAGATGTGAAGGCGATTGCCTGTGGGCATCGCCAGGCAGAAACTCCTCTATGTCCTCCCTGGGGAGAACAAAGGGACAGATGCTTTTTTGTCATGTTTTTAATCATTAATTTAACAACACTGTACGGCTCTATAATAAAGCATGCACTTATTACACAATCTGTTGGCTGTGTAATGCGTGCACTTAATGAAGACACAAATGCAACCATTGTTCAGTTCTATAGCCTTAGGTTTAATTTACTCCCACACATGAATAGCTCCATTTATTATAAAGAAGGTGTTACAAAATATATATTTTTTTACATAACACTCAGTTATCTAGGTGTTAAAGAAATACACAGAGTGTACAAAACATTAAGAGCACGTATTCTCATTCAACCCAACCAACTGGCTCTCTGTGTTTCTGCCTGTCTATGTGTGCAAATGCATCTGAATATGACTTCTATACACTGAGTATACAACACAATAAGAACACCTGCTCTTTCCATGACACAAGACTGGCCAGGTGAATCCAGGTGAAAGCTATTATCCCTTATTATGAAGGTGTTCCTAATCTTGGTATATTCCGTGTGTAGCTCTCTCCGAGTTAGTGACTACCTGAGGGTAAGCATGAAGTTATATCCAGGAGTCACAGCTCCAAGCCTCTGGCATCTTTGGCAAATCTGAAGGTAAATTCTTTGACAATGGATAATGACCAAATATATCAACCAGCAGTAGGCCTAAACGCAACAAAAATGTACAAGGAATAGAAGAATAGGATAATGATGATGAAGAACTTACTATCTTACCTCTAGTTTGTCTGGAGCAGTGACCATCACCGCAGCCACCAGAGCTCCAGCACATGCCCTGAGAGAGCCCAGCAGCTTGTCTCCATGTCTTAGGATGGCTCCACATGCGCCCAGTTGGTAGATACCCAGGAATCCACACGCAGCAAAAGAAAGGTTCACCACTGACACTGTCATCTCTATAAAGAGAACATAGCTAGCATTATTTATTGAATAAATTATGAGGTTAATTGACAAACATATCTACTGTAACTTCGCCAGTGAAATATTGTGTAAAAGCCTAATCAAATCCATATTAGCAGAGTGGAATTTTGGAGCTAGATAAACCTGACTAGTAGTAGGCTAGGCTAAACAACATAGCTAGGCTTATTCACTCATTACAGAGGCAGTCGAACTAATACTGTAAACTACAACAAGTCCCTGCACGTTAATAACAAGCGTAGCATTCAAGGTTAATCTACACATACATTAAAAAAGCTTCCTTACTATTTATGGTGGCATTACGGTTTTAGAAATAATTGCAGTAAACTAAAACTGCTTGTTCTGCACTGCTTTACAAATATTGATGACAATGTTAAGAAGTGCTGGATTAGTGATGAGCCGGCTCTTGTAGGTGAACGTTGGGAGCCGGCTGGCATATCAGAAGAGCCGAATCTATTTATAAAAAAATAAAGATATGAATAATCAAAAGATTTATATGAATAGAAATAACTAATTCAAAGAAAGATAAAATAAATAATATAATATAGGCCTAAATGCTCAAGCGCACACATTCATTCTGACTGTCTGCTCAGACTATTAGCCTCACCTGTTGTTCCTGTCAATCAGACACGCAGTGTCAACCAAGGAACCAAAAATGCGTGAGGGAGGGCTGAGCCAACTCACTCACAGTCACACACTTAGCAGCCGAGGAGAGAGAGGAAGGACAGCTGTGAAAACAACAACTGGAAAATGAGTCGGAAGCACAGTAGCATTTGGATGCATTTTAATAATGTTGACAATGTTAGAGCACAGTGTACAATTTGCCAAAAGAAATTCTCATATAAAGTCGGTTCTACACACAACCTACACCGGCATATGTGAACTGTGCACCCAACTGTGAAGTTAGCTGTAGCGGAGCTTTGAGAAACTAGCGGGCCTGCTAGTGATAGTGGTGGAGCCAGCACCTCCACACGTGGAGATGTATCCACTCAGTCAAGTAGGCCTACTCCGCGACCCACAGCAACGCAGTCATCTATGGACCAGGTTATGCCAAACGTCTATGTCTGTAGCAAAACAAGGACAAATTGATATTGCATTGGCTAAAATGATTGCCACCAATTTCCAGCCATTTTCCATCGTGGAGGACAGAGGTTTTAGAAATAAAAGCAATAGTCTAAATCCAATGTACACAATTCCAAGCAGGAAACTCAAAATCACTTATTCCTCAACTATATGAGAGCACACAGGCTTCAGTGCGGGAAAGAGTCCAAAAAGCTTCTGCAGTTTGCCGTATCACTGACTGCTTCTTACATGTCGGTTACATGTCACTTCATTGAAGATTTTTCGACGTCTAGCTGTCTTCTGGACTGCTTTGAGTTCAGCGACAGACACACCTCGGGGGAACTTGGCAGAGAAACTGTTGAGAGTGGCCAGAGAATGGCAAGTATATGGAAAAGTGGTCTGTTGTGTTAGCGACAATGCAGCTAACATAACCAAAGTCATGAACATTTTAAAATGTTTTGCCCACACAATCAACCTGCTTGTAAGAGATGCTCTGAAGGTGATGAAGCCCACTGTGGACAAAGTGAAAGCAGCTATGGAATACTTCCACTGGAGCACAGTAGGTGCTGAAAAACTAAAGTCTACACAACGCCAGATGGGGATGACTGAGCTGAGACCTAAACAAGACTGCACTAGGTGGAATTCAAATTTTATATGTTGAAGTGGTTTCTTGAGTCAAAGGATGCCATCATCTCTACCCTGGCCATTGTCAATGCACCTGTTGATGCTCTGACCCAAGAGGAATGTGAGGTGGTGGAGGAGGTGTGCAGAGTCCTGAAACCCTTTGAGCAGGTCACTGTGGAGATCAGCGGAGAGAGGTACAGTAAGTAGTTATTACTACATCATTATTTAATCCAGTATTATATATGTACATGAGCAGTAGATGAGAATGTAGTATCAGTAGACAAAACATGAACCTGAACTAATAAGTTACTGTTCTCTCTCTTCAGCTCTGTGACAGCCTCAAAAATGATACTCCTGTGTAAGGGTCTGCAGTGAATCACAGGCAGCTGCCAGAGAGAAGCAAATGTAACCACAGGACATGTGACAGAGTTGATGGACACTCTATGTTCATCAACGGACATAAAGTTCCACAGAATGGAATATAATCATGTGCTATCAGAAACCGCTGCACTTGACCCCAGGTTTAAGAAGTTAGCCTTCGGTGATGCCAGAGTGATTGATAAGGCTCTTCAAAGAATAACCTCAGCAGCAAGGAGGGACAGCCCCAGCAGTCAGCTGGCTTTGGCACCAGGGCAACAGGAAGAAGTGACTGTCAGTGTCTACAATGGTAGCTTAAATGGGCTGATTGAGTGACTGTCAGTGTCTGACATAAGAGGAAGAGTACTGATGCAGTATCAATTTTCGAAATTGCAACCGAGTGTATTCTACATTTCTAACTCCCAACAGTAAGTTGTGACCCCGACTGAGTTACCACATTTAAAAAGAAAAGTATAATATATATTTGTCTAATGGTAAATCTCCCACTGGCTGGAGGAGCTTTGCTGGATGTGAGTTCTGATCATGTGTGTCAGTGGCTGAGAGAGGGGAGCAGACAGGGTGAGGGAGACCTAGTCCCGTTTGTATTATTGGACTGACTGACCCAACGATACTGAACACAAATATAAACGCAACGTGCAACAATTTCAACGATTTTACTGAGTTACAGTTCATATTTGGAAATCAGTTAATTGAAATAAATTCATTAGGCCCTAATCTATGGATTTCACATGACTGGGCAGGGGTAGAGCTATGGGTGGGCCTGGGAGGGCATAGACCCACCCACTGGGGAGCCAGCCCTAGCCAATCAGAATGACCTCCCCCTTCCCAGACAATTCCGCAGGTGAAGAAGCTGGATGTGGAGGTCCTGGGCTGGCGTGGTCTGCGGTTGTGAGGCCGGTTGGACGTACTGCTAAATTCTTTAAAACGACGTTGGAGGCGGTGAATAAATTATGGTGGTGGTGAATTATGGTGAATAAATTAACATTAAATTCTCTGGCAACAGCTCTGGTGGACATTCCTGCAGTCAGCATGTCAATTGCACACTCCCTCAAAACTAAAAATATCTGTGGCATTGTGTTGTGTGACAAAACCGCACATTTTAGAGTGACCTTTTATTGTCAACAGCACAAGGTGCACCTGTGTAATGATCAATCTGTTTCATCAGCTTCTTGATATGCCACACCTGCTAGGTGGATTGATTATTTTGCCAAAGGAGAAATGCTCCCTAACAGGGATGTTAACACATTTGTGCACAACATTTTAGAGAAATAAGCTTTTTGTGTGTATGGAACATTTCTGGTATCTTTAATTTCAGCTCATGAAACCAACGCTTTACATGTCGCATTTATATTTTGGTTCAGTATACTGTATATTATACACACTCTCACTAATTACAATGATGAGCCTCCAAACCTTTAGAGATGAACCCCTGTGTTATTAGTCTTCTTCAGCCCATGGCTCTTTTGCCTGCTGTGACAAGTCATTTTGTATTATGAAGAATGAAGCCAGTGTCCCCCATTTAGAAGCATGGGGCATGTGTGGTTTAATTGTTGTGGCCTGACTAGATTGCAGTTTGATGGCTCAACTTCTTAAATGTGCCAGACAGGATCCTGCAGAAGGAGAACACATTGGACCGATTAATCATCTGTCCTGTCTGCTGCCCTGCCAACGATGCCCACATATGGAGCCTCCTGTAAGGTACATGTAAGGTAGTAGGATGGAGGACTCTGTTGGGACTGAGTTAAAACAGCACAGGGTGCCCCATGAAGTTTATTGTCCTCTGATATTACAAAAATGTATGTGTTTTATTATCTCGGATTAATTGCATATGTTGTCTGAAGCCCCCCCAAAAATCATTTAGTTATTTTAATAATGTCTACATCCTAATTTACAGCATTATTTTCAACCAGTTAATGAATTCTAATAGAGAGCCCAGTTTATCCCTCCTAAGGGTCCATCCACGTACATAACCTTATCATGTTGTGACTTCAATAATAAACCAGTTGTGTATATATACGCTTATATTATTAGCTAGAGCTAGATAGCCTCTGTCTGTATCTCTCTATGCGTTAAGCCTGGTCCCAAGAGCTCAATTCTTCCTTTGCAACCACTTCAAACAGTCAGCACTTATTTCCCAAAGCCCCAGAATACCAGAAACAATAGGAATTCTCCCTAGTCTCACACGTACTCCTTACCGGCTTGTCAGCACAAATTCCCTGCTCCTTTAGTCTTGCTTATGGTTTTATATATATATAATGTGCATTAGACGGGTTACGCTCTCTAGAGAAAACCACTGGCTCTATCGTATCGTTCAGAAGTAGGTGTGTGTGTGGGTGTCTGTGTGGGCGGGTGTGTATGTGTGGGTGGGTGGGTGGGTGATGGACTGTTTAAATAATGAAGTGGAGATAATGTATTAGCGGTGGGTGAAGTGTGGAGATGTCTTTGGTAACACGGGTGAGGCGGGTAAACGTCTTTCTTCGTGGTTTAAACACAGAAGAGGCAGAATCAGGTCTGACTGACTCAATAGTTCCCAGCACCACCATGTCTTTGAAAGCCCAACCAGTGGTGTTGAGTCTCATTATATCAATACTCCAAGACACACTCTCCTTATGAGACTACATGTAACTTAAAAAAATTCCCTTATTCAATATGGCCCACTGCATGATCTTAAGGCAGACGTTGGAAGCCTGACACCAATAACTGCCCATGTGTTACGATCGATGAGGAAAAATGTGAGGAGTCAGGCGCAGAGAGCAAAGATATGGGGAAAAACCACTCTTTAATGTCCAACCAGAAGAACAACTGGTAACGTCAAAACATTGGCGTAAAATCCAACTCGAATACAGTACACACTAGAAAAATAAAACCAGACAGTGGAAAACCCCAATAAAACGAACAACCTCATACATAAACAGAAAGACAAGCCCGCACAAACAGAAGCGGGCTAAACGAACTTAAATAGCACCACCCTAACAACCAAACAATGAACAGGTGAAAACAATTAGACAAAACCAAACGAAAAGGAAAAAGGGATCGGTGGCAGCTAGTAGACCGGCGATGACGACCGCCTCGAACAGTAAGGGGAGCCACCTTCGGTAATGCTCGTTACACCATGGCAATGTACAATATGATAACTCTTGATTACATGGAGATTCAATGTGACCAATATAGCTATGAGTGTGAATTGCATAAAATCTGAATCATATGAACCCCCTCAAGCCTCTGTATACCCACTTACAACACAACAGGTTTTAATGTAAGAGTAAGAAGGTGAAAAGCTTCAAGTTCCTCGGCGTACACATCACTGATGATCTGAAATGGTCCACCCACACAGTCAGTGTGAAGGCGCAACAGTGCTTCTTCAACCTCAGAAATTTGACTTGGCACCTAAGACCCTCACAAATTTTCCAGTTGCACAATTGAGAGTATCCTGTCAGGCTGTATCACCACCTGGTATGGCAACTGCACCGCCCGCAACCGCAGGGCTCTCCAGAGGGTGGTGCGGTCTGCACAACGCATCACGGGTGGCACACTGCCTGCCCTCCAGGACACCTACAGCACCCGATGTCACAGGAAGGCCAAAAAGATCATCAAGGACATCAACCACCCGAGCTACGGGCTGTTCACCCCGCTATCATCCAGAACGGAAGTTCAGTACAGGTGCATCATAGCTGCGACTGAGAGACTGGTAAACAGCTTCTATCTCAAGGCTATCACAGTATTTTAGTCAATGACACTCCGACATTGCTCATCCTAATATTTATATATTTCTTAATTCCATTCTTTTACTTTTAGATTTGTGTGTATTGTTAGATATTACTGCACTGCTGGAGCTAGGAACACAAGCATTTCGCTACACCCGCAATAACGCCTGCAAAATATGTGTATGTGACCAATAACATTTGATTTGAGATGGTACAATTGCAGTTTTCATTTTTCCTCCCATTTCTCATCTCCCCCTACAGTAAAATTATTGCAATATCTTTCTCAAGGACAAAACGAGCTAAATGAAGTACTCCAATTTCAGATATAAAGCTTATGGAACGAGGACACAATTATAATTAAGACAAGAAACTACTCGACAAAAGAATTATGTGGAGGAAAGTAAAGCTGTAAGAGCATCCTCTTCCTCTGTGCTGTAAAATGGAATGATGGCTGAATGGTGCTGAGACTGAAACCAGGACTTTGTCCCAAATGGCACCCTATTGCCTAGATGGTGCCCTGCTTTTGACCAAGCCCAATAGGGCTCTGTTCAAATGTTGTGTACTGCATAGGGGATAGGTTGCCATTTAGGACGCAGGCCAGAGGTAATTAGAGTTCTCAGGGCTTGTGCTTACAGATAAAGCCAGGAGCTTTTTGTTTGGTGTGAGGGAGGGAGCGAGGGAGGGAGGGAGCGAGGGAGGGAGGGTGCCTTATTTCTCTCTCTCCCCGTCCGGCCGGCCCCTGCTCATGAGTGTAACTGCCGCTGCAAAGACAGAGCAAGGTCATGTTGATAAAATAAATCTGCTAAAAGATCAAATACTTCCTGTAGATCGAAGGGGAAATGCAATTCATGAGCTGGGGGGATGGAAAGAGAAATCAAAGAGGGGGATTGAAAGAGGAGTGGAGGGCAGGGATGGATAGAGAGATGGAAGGACAACAGGCAGACCTAGAAAAAAAAGACCATTAGATGAGACAGATGAAGGGGCAAAGGTGAGGCGCCTTTCAGACAGGCCGTTATTAGCTATCTGCACTGTATAAAAAGAGAATGAATATTCTAATGATATCACTATCAATATATCTCTGTCTGCACATGGTGTTTGACTCACTAAAATTGCTTTGTCATAATACGACTGCTGCATCACTTATTTATGTATTTAATTTTGCATTGAAGTGATTTGATTGTTCAGCATGTAGAACTGAACAATATATCAGATGAACGACAATGCTGTACACTGTAGAAGAACATTACTGTTACCGTAAATTCAGTCGTAAACGAAGCAGAAGAAAATAAGAACTCTTGGTTCTCAATCCACAGCACAAATGTAAACGTCGTCAGACCCAATTAGAGCTGCATGTGGGTGAAAATAGCCGACAAATTAAGCCTTTAAATCAACCAAGACTTAAGGTAAGAACAAAGCTATGGGTGGAACTGTGAATGGCATCATGATGTCAGAAAACTAGGCTTATATTAGACATAGCACAGAGATGGCCTGTCTCAATATTGTTAAGACAGCCAGGTCACCCGTGATACAAGTCAGCAATAGCCACTAGGGGCAGCAGTGAGCACGGTTACCTTCAAGTAGGTTAGAATTTTGCTAGGGTGTTGGCAGTGGCGAATGAGCGTAAGCAGTGGCAGATTTAGGTATAGGCGACACGGGGCACCAGCACCAAAAAATGTGTAATGATGACATTTGCGCGATCGGTTTTCTATCGCTCATTTGCACGTCACGTCAATGATATCATGTCACCGTGTGGGACTGTGGGTCAATTAACCTCGGCGTGGGCACCCTGATTCTAGTTTGTGAGCTAGGCAGGCTACTGCCTGGGAAGGTCTCCCACTCAGAAGTATGAGATGGGGAGGGGGGCGGGGGTAGATTGACCTCAGGTCTCCCCACTGGAATCCCGAGGTAGGGGGAGCAGGTGAATCTATCAAATAGCGCCCAGGGAGCCATACAAGCTAGTGCCAAATGTTGCATATTCAAGTCCAGCAATTTTAAGATTTTTTGTTTGAAGTCTATCCCAAACCATTCAGACTTAATACCTAAGCTTAAGATTTCAGAGTTAATGCCTAAACTTTACCTCAAACACTTTGAAATTTGGAACAACCTCGAAATTTGAAATTTTGAGAAACATGGATGAATGTCTAAATCTGACGTAAGACTATGAGAGACTGTTGTGTTCATATATGCCGTCATGTAAGTACAGCCCTACTGACAACAATAAGAAAGATACAGAGGCCTAACAGTTACAAATTGCAGACAATTTCTGACTACTCAGGGTGTTCCTTCCCAAGATAAAATGATGACAAACTATTTAAAGGTGCAAAATTGGATATCCCTCAGAAAGGAGAGGGGAAAATAACAGTAGTTGTGATTCTGAGAACGGATGCTCGGTCTTGGAGAAAGTGTTCCATCTCACATTTAGGCCAGGGCCAAGTTGAAACTCAATCACTCTCTGGAATGGGAGAAGTTTCACAGAAAGAAAAGAAGGAGAAAAGGGGGTGAAAAGTTTCGGTGTACTGAATCAAGTGTACTGTCGGCGTTTTTGTGCAGACCTGTGAACAAAGATGAACCTATGTGACATAGTAAAAAAACATATACACGTATACATTTCTTGTGCTCTAATTAGTTTTGCCTTATGACATTCCACCAAAAAAAGCTACATTCAGTAGATTGAATGTGATAAACATGTCCATAAACATACAGTACTGAACACCATCACATGGTTCAGTTTTTTCTCACAGACACACTTTATTCTGTTCCTAATGCGGTAGCTGCATCATGTTGGCATTGACCTGTGGTCAACTTAGTGTTTTGTGATTGATTTTCTATTTTGCTTTTCTGTCACACAATGGCTGTTAAAGTATACTGCCGTTCACGGTCGAATCATGTGCAATTCACCCACATTTTGACCTTATCTTTGTAGGTCGACCGGAGCGCACTGTTTCTATACAGAATGCATTGCTCAATGAAAGGCTTTCAGTATCTGACGTGATATTGAAGAGTATTTACAACCAACTAAAAGGGATTTTGTTGCCTTCATTCAGTAGCCAATTCAATAACTCTGATTTTTACTTCAAGCATTAGATGCCCATTCTGGTCTGTCTATAAACCCCTTTCACTTTACTCATATTATAAACAAAATAAAAATCATTACTTTAAATACATAATTTAGCCTGTGATTGATTTAACAGGTTTTTCAGAATGTATTTTCTAGGCTTTGCCTTTTGAAGATGAACTCATGAACATCAAATAGAAATGCCACTAAATGATGCATAACTTAAACCTCAAGTCTTTTTGCAAGCGTCTGTCCTCACTGTGGCATTTGGCCTAATCAAATATTCATATTTTGTTCCAAAAATAAAAACAGGATCCATTACAAAACTCCGAAGATTAAAGGTTCGGCATCTCAAGTCCTGGGACAAAAATATGTTGGAACAGTTTGTCGTCTAAATATCTTAGTTGCTTAGGCTCGACAACATTACACGGATACACGTCATTGAAACACTGTGCTCCGTCTTAAGTGAAGTCAGTAGCTGCGTTCATTCCTCATTCTGATATGACACAGGACCATGCGTTTACCCTGACCGTGTGACCTCACTAGGAAATACAATCGGAACCCTAGTTCTATCCTAGTACACAAGAGGATGACACCGGTTTAGATTTCTAGCACTTTGAACCTAACTTACACTGACTGCATACAGGGTGGTTCAACAAAGGACACACTAAGAGGTTTGATTTAAAGTGCTTAAGCATATTTACCATTTAAAAATGCACAACTGCTTTATTATTCTGTCAATTACACAGCTGCCTCATTTTGTCTTCTGATGTCTTTCTATTTATACACCGGCACATTAGAGACAGGCTTATCCTCCTCGGGTCCTCGCTGTAGTATAGCTTGTAATCCAATTGGTATGTGTGTGTGTCTTAGCTTCTGCTCACTTTTCCTATTTCTGCAATACAGGATAAGTCCCTGTATGGGGACATGCTCCCATAATAGGTTTAAGATGACTTCCTTAGATTTGAATCAGATCAAGTGACCATATTCATCCATTTCATCTGTTTCAAAGAAGACAAGAACATGATAGTAAGGTTAGCAAGAAGCACCTTTGGTGAAACGTATATAAGTACTTCACCTCTGAACATCTTTGTCCTTCAGTTTAGGTTGTCTTCAGAGAACAGTATTTTAGAATCAAGTTATAAACAGAAGAGCGGCACTAATCAGATAACTGATTGTGTTGTAGCTACATCCCTCCGGCTACATCCCTCCGGCTACATCCCTCCGGCTACATCCCTCTGGCGAGGCCTCATCTGAAATAGCATTATCATTTAGTAACTCTTTAAAGTATCCAGTTCATAACTTTTCCTGCTTTGCATTGTCTGAAATAATGGAAATTGATAGAGGCTCAGGAGTTTTGCATCTTGACTATGTTGACAATCTTATGACAAAGCCAAAGCATTCTTAGAGTACACGTGCTGTCAATTTGTTAAACTTTTTTTTTTATGGCTCTGCCAATGGGATTGAACTCTGTTATTAGTATAAAAGAGTTTAGGCAGAGAGCATATTTTATTGAAAGATTTCTGGCAGTGAGACATTATTGGCTTTGAAAGGTTGGGCCAGCTGCATTTACACTTGTCTTCAACTCAAGGTCATGTTTAAGCAGCATGTTAATAAGGCTTTTATCTGAGGCTCGTCAACAGAGCAGAGAGAAATCACTGTATGTGTCCCAAATGGCAATTGAGCTGGTAACCCTATGGGCCCTGGTCAAAAGTAGTGCACTATATAGGGAATAGGGTGCCATTTGGGATGCAGCCTCTCTACCAACCCAGTCTAACGTAAGAGCACAACATTCAGCAACTTGACTATTGGTAAAAGGTGTTATTAAGTCATGGCCATGTTTAATTGGTCCTTGTAACGGTCTTTTATAAGGAATACCATTTGGCTTTTCAAGATTTTCTCTGACCATGAGTCTACTACAGCAGAAACGCTGATAAGAGGCATTTTGTCAAATGGAGCTCTTACCTCTTCTCTGCATAGAAGTGTTTGTATGGCTTCATGTGTGTGTGTACACACGTGTGCTCTCACACATCTGTGTGTGTGTGTGTGTGTGTGTGTGTGTGTGTGTGTTTCCTGCGATATATCCTCCGGTTGATTCCAGAGAGGCTGCTGAGATGGAAGTGTGGACAGAGTCAGTACCCATCTCTAACATGTGGGGGGGCAGTAGCTCCGTCCGCAGTACTGTGTGTGTGCTTTGGCATTGGTGCATTTTTTAATATGCAGCTCCCCTACAATATATAACCCAAAGAACCTTGGACTGCTCTGAAGTAGATGTGATTTGCTCCCTTCAACTGGTGTAATATAATCACTTATGTGAGAGATGCTACAGATATCCATCTCAGCTCTTAAGGTGATTTCGCAGTGAACGTAAAACATTCGCAAATCTCAGTTATTGATCTCTCTCTCCATGACAGAATATTTTGCTAGTGTTTTATAAAAGGGAAAACGGTTTGTAAAGGCACTAGGTTTTAGAGCCCGGTTGGTTGGTTCATCAAACTTCTAACACAGTCTAATATTGTCAGTTAATAGGAAGCCCTCTCTGTGACCGATCATTTTAGTGTTAAAGTTTCAGCGTCATTTGTAACCCAAGGTAGACTATATCACTTTTTTAAAAATGTTTTATTTAACCATTATTTAACTAGGCAAGTCAGTTAAGAATAAACTCTTATTTACAATGACGGCCTACCGGGGAACAGAACCCCTTGTTCAGGGGCAGAACGACAGATTTTTACCTTGTCAGCTCGGGGATTCGATCGAGCAACCTTTCGGTTACTGGCCCAACGCTCTAACCACTAGGCTACCTGCCGCCCATCACATGCAAGGGCTCGTTTTACAGTGTGCATGAGGGAAGAGGCCTAATACATTTCTTACATGTTTTTCCCATCCAATTACCAGTGACAAAGGTTACGTCCCAAATGGCACCCTATTCCCAGACAAAGTGTCACAGGATTTTATCGATGCCACTGCACACAGCGCAGAGGAGTTATCCCGTTCTCCACAGGACAGAGAGCAATTGTAATATGCCACTGGTCAATTGGAGTTAAGTGGTTTAGCGAAAGGCAAACTGCACGCTACATGGGTAGGGGTGTGTGTTTGGGAGGGAGAGAGACAAGTTTACTGTGTCCGCATTTGGTTCTACAGTATCCACAGCATCTTTCTCCTGTTGTGGTCTAGGAACCCAAATCACAACCAATGTGGACTATAATATGTATCCCTTGTTTAGACAGAGAAGAAGAAGAGTCTAAATCAAACTGTATTGGTCACATACACATGATTAGCAGATGTTATTGTGGGTGTAGCAAAATGCTTGTGCTTCTAGTTCCGACAGTGCAGCAATATCTAACAAGTAATAGCTAACAATTTCACAACAAATACCTAATAGACACAAATCTAAGTAAAGGAATTAAGAATATACAAATAAATGGGTGAGCAATGTCAGAGCGTAGACTTAGATACCCTAGATAGTGTAGAATACAGTATATACGTATGAGAAGAGTAATGCAAGATATGTAAACATTATTAAAGTGACTAGTGTTTCATTTATTAAAGTGACCAATGATTTCAAGTTTGTGATTGTAGGCAGCAGCCTCTCTGTGCTAGTGATGGCTGTTTAACAGTCTGATGGCCTTGAGATGGAGACTGAAAAACAGGTTCTGTCCAAGCTTCGCTGTACCTGTACTGACCTCACCTTCTGGATGATAGCGGAGTGAACAGGCAGTGGATCGGGTGGTTGTCCTTGATCTTTTTGGCCTTCCCGTGACATTGGGTGCTGTAGGTGTCCTGGAGGGCAGGTAGTTTGCCCCCGGTGATGTGCTGTGCAGACCGCACCACCCTCTGGAGAGCCCTGTGGTTGCGGGCGATGCAGTTGCCATACCAGACAGTGATGCAGCCTGACAGGATGCTCTCAATTGTGTATCTGTAAAAGTGTGTGAGGGTTTTAGGTGACAAGCCAAATTTCTTCAGCCTCCTGAAGTTGAAGACGCGCTGTTGCGCCTTCTTCACCACACTGTCTGTGTGGGTGGACCATTTCAGTTTGTCAGTGATATGTCCCCCGAGGAACTTAACTTTCCACCTTCTCCGCTGCTGTCCCTTCGATGTGGATGAGGGAGTGCTCCCTCAGGTGTTTCCTGAAGTCCATGATTATCTCCTTTGTTTTTTGATGTTGTGTAAGGTTATTTTCCTGACACCACACTCCGAGACCTCACCTCTTCCCCGTAGGCCTTCTCGTCATTGTTGCTAATCAAGCCTACTACTGTTGTGTCATTTGCAAACTTGATGATTGAGTTGGAGGCATGCATGGCCACGCAGTCATGGGTGAACAGGGAGTACAGGAGGAGGCTGAGCACGCACCCTTGTGGGGCCCCAGTGTTGAGGATCAGCGATGTGGAGATATTTCCTACCTTCACCAGCTACGGGCGGCCCATCAGGAAGTCCAGGACCCAATTGCACATGGCGGTGTTCAGACCCAGGGCCTCGAGCTTCATGATGAGCTTGGAGGGTACTACGGTGTTGAATGCTGAGCTATAGTCAATGAACAGCATTCTTACATAGGTATTCCTCTTGTCCAGATGGGATAGGGCAGTGTGCAGTGTGATGGCGATTGCATAGTCTGTGGACCTATTGGGGCGATAAGCAAATGGAAGTGGGTCTAGGGTGACAGGTAAGGTGGAGTCGATATGATCCTTGACTAGTCTCTCAAAGCACTTCATGATGACAGAAGTCAGTTCTACGGGGTAATAGTCATTTGGTTGAGTTACCTTTGCTTTCTTGGGTACAGGAACAATGGTGGCCCTTTTGAAGCATGTGGGGACAGCAGACTGGGATAGGGAGAGATGTAATATGTCCGTAAACACACAAGCCAGCTAGTCTGCACATGCTATGAGGACGCGGCTAGGGATGCTGTCTGGGCCGGCAACCTTGCGAGGGTTAACACGTTTAACTGTCTTACTAATGTCGGCAATGGAGAAGGAGAGCCCACAGTCCTTGGTAGCTGACCGCGTCGGTGGCACTGTGTTATCCTCAAAGCGAGCAGAGAATACGCTTAACTTGTCCGTAAGCAAGAAGTCGGTGTGCACGACGTGGATGGTTTTCCTTTTGTAGTCCTTGATTGTCTGTAGACCCTGTCACATACAGTACGTCTTGTGTCTGAGCCGTTGAATTGCAACTCCACTTTGTCTCTATACTGATATTTTGCTTGTTTGATTGCTTAGCGGAGGGAATGACTACTCTGTTTGTATTTTGCCATATTCCGAGTCACATTGCCATGGTTAAATGTGATGGTTTGCACTTTCAGTTTTGCACGAATGCTGCCATCTATCCACAGTTTTTGGTTAGGGTAGGTCTTAATAGTCACAGTGGGTGCAACATTTCCTATACACTTCTTGATGAAATCACTAACTGTGTCAGTGTAGACGTCAATATTATTCTCGGAAGCTACCTGGAACATATCACATTCAGTGTGATCAAAACAATCTTGAAGCGTCGATTCCGAATTGGTCAGACCAGCGTTGAATAGTCCTTAGCACGGGTACCTCCTGTTTGAGTTTCTGCCTATAGGAAGGGAGGAGCAAAATGGAGTTGTGGTCAGATTTGCTGAAAGGAGGCTGGGGGAGGGCCTTGTATGCATCCCGGAAGTTGGAATAGCAATGGTTGAGTGTTTTTCCAGCGAGAGTACTACAGTCAATATGCTGATAGAAGTTAGGTAGGCTTTTCCTTAAATTTGCTTTGTTAAAATCCCAAGTTCCTTGAGGGCCGTCGTGGTATCGTCTTGAGTTTGTTACAATCCCTGATGTCTCTCTGGAAAGAAACCCTTGCCCTGATCTCGTCAACTTTGTTATCCAGGGACTGAACATTAGCAAGTAATATACTCGAAAGTGGTGGGTGGTGCGCGTGCCCCCTCTGTCTGACTAGAAGACCACTACAAATTCCTCTTCTACGCTGGTATTGTTTTGGGTTGGCCTCTGGAATCAGTTCAATTGCCCTGGTGGTGCGAACAAAGGTTTCGCTTCGGGGAAGTCGGATTCCTGGTCATAATGCTGGTAGTGCTGGTGAGTTACTGTCGCTCTGATATCCAATAGTTCTTCCCGGCTGTATGTAATAACACATAACATTTTCTGGGCTTACAATGTAAGAAATAATACATAAAAAATGAAATACTGCAAAGTTTCCTAAGAACTAGAAGCGAGGCAGCCCTCTGTTGTCGCCATCTTGAACCATCTATGGTGAGCAGAGAAAGGTTACTGTATATCCCTTGTTTAGATGGAGAAGAAGAAGAGTCTATAGCGAGCAGAGAAAGGTAATTCTACATACTGTACTCTTTATATTTTGTGGTCTTAATGTTAAAACCCGTGTTTAGTGAGGATGAGCAGAAGAAGAGGAGTCTATGTACTCTCCTACATTCACTTCCTCGTTGTGATCAAGCCCCTATTACATGCGTCTTGATTGGATGTTTGTTCTCATAAGTATCAGCTTCTCAGTAGTTGGATAGGTGTAATGAACACGAGGGGAGACAGAGAGTTGGTTTGAAGCGCAGGGCGCAGCAGGTGTTTATTGCAAGGGACCACAGGAGGAGGCAGGTAGCTGGGTCCAGGGACAGGCAGAAGGTCATACACAGGGGGTCCGAAATGGCAAAAGTATAGGCAGGGAAAAGGCTAGTAACGTAGTCCGGGAGATCAGGCAATAGGTAGATAACAGGAAATCCGATAGGCTAAAGTACAGACAGGGAATAGGCAAAAGGAATCGTTAGTGAGGCAGGCAAAAACTATCATCCACGGGAGGAGAAAGTGAGCTGCAATTCAGGGGATCTAGGTGTTTGAGGGTGTGATTTGGAAGCAGATGTTACAATAGGGTTGTTTAAATGAGGCAGGCAGCTCTAAATATGCAGCCTCTCTACCTCTGAGGAGGCCTCGTCCTCCCTACCTGCATGGCTGCAAATGGTGGACTGGGGAACTGACTATACTACCACAGCACCTTCAGATATCTTATAGTATTATGCTATACAGTTGTAAAGTGTACTTCATTAGTAACACCTTATCTAATGATTTAATGCTACCCTTTTCTCCCTGTCTCTGTTTCTGACTCTGACTCTAACTCTGACTCTAACTCTAACTCTAACTCTAACCCTGACTCTGTCTCTGTCTCTGTCTCTGTCTCTCTCTCTCTCTCTCTCTCTCTCTCTCTCTCTCTCTCTCTCTCTCTCTCTCTCTCTCTTTCACAAACAAACAAACAAACGCACACACACACACACACACACACACACACACACACACACACACACACACACACACACACACACACACACACACACACACACACACACACACACACACACGCACACACGCACGCACGCACGCACGCACGCACGCACGCACGCACACGCACGCACACGCACACACACACTTATGAGTGCTGCATGATGAATTTGTTTTAGAAATAACCATTTATAATCCTGATAAATAGAATGGAAAATAAACATTAATTTGAATGTTTAATTTTCTCGTGGAAAGGTCTGGTGCAATTGCATCAGATTAATATTTGACCAAGCAGTGTTTTGATCTCAATCTATCCCGCTTCCATTAGAATATAATTACGTCTGTGTATGGTGATTAAAACATCACTTGATTTACAAAACATATGGTAATTAGAGACAGGATACATTTGAAAAATAGACACCTCTCTCTGTACAATCTAACTGTAACAACAAAAATGGTAACTCAACCTAGGGTTGCTAAATGTTTTAAATGTGTCTAAGTTCTACGGTTGAAAATGATCTTTCCTCTAAAGAATTTATCTTCCAATTCTACGGTAATATTTTATCATCATAGGCCTGATCCACGTATGTGTCCCAAATGGCAGCCTTTTCCCAATGAAGTGCACTACTTTTGACCAGATCCTCATATGGGCCCTGGACAAAAGCAGTGCACTATCAAGGGAATAGGACGCCATTTGAGAGGCAACCAATGTCTGCAGAATCCCTGGAAGGCTGGATTGATTGTGTATCGTCTGACGGTGATATTTAGAAAACATTGTCAGCTCTTTCGCAATGCATCTCCAATCCCGTCCGGCACGCTGCTTTGTTCTATCTCCCTTTTCATCTGCCTGAACTCTTAAAATGCACTTTTCTGTCTGTCTCTCTGTCTGTCTAGAGGAACGCACCAGTGTGTGTGTACGTGGGTGTATGTGGCGAGCGAGACCCACCAATGTGTGTGTGTGTGTGTAATGGCGAATGAGTCCCATCAGTGTGTGTGTGTGTGTGTGTGTGTGTGTGTGTGTGTGTGTGTGTGTGTGTGTGTGTGTGTGTGTGTGTGTGTGTGTGTGTGTGTGTGTGTGTGTGTGTGCCCACCATTAAAACACCGCAGTCAGGGCTGAATGTGTCCCGAAGAAGAAAAGGTCAAATCCCTGGAGCGTTTAGCCTCAGGCAGCCCTCATGCTCTCTCACATTTTTTAATCATTGATCACATCTTGATCATGAAAAGGAAAAGCTGCAGGGATGTGTCTCCGCCTGCGTGCCAAACGGCCTCCTATTCCCTGTATAGTGCACTGCTTTTGACCAGCGCCCAAAGGGCTCTTGTCAAAAGCAGTGCAATATATAGGGAATAGGGTTTCATTTGCGATGCAGACTTGGTAACGCTGACATGCTACAATTGTGATGGATGACCCAGCTAGACATAACTGTATTTCAAATTTCTAGTTTTTGTTGTCAGGTGCAAAAAGTACAGTGAATGTCTTTCTTGCAAGCTCTTTGCCAAAAATGCAGTAATCACTATCAGTAGTACTATAAAACGCTATTTTAAATGCATCAGATGACAGGCATAATTATTAACAACATTTTGTGTGGTAAACATGACAAAAGGAATTCATGTTTTTTTCTTTAGGATTATTTACCATGGTGAAATACCACTTCCATTCTTGTTACTGTATGCCTATAAACTACACTTCTAACTCCACATAAGTAAAGAATATCTTTCCTGTGCAGTTGGATTCGTTTCAGAGACATCAGATACCTAACAGAATAACAAAAATATCACCTGCTGATCCTAAACTCAGCAAAAAAAGAAACGTCCACTCACTGTCAACTGCGTTTATTTTCAGCAAACTTAACATGTGCAAATATTTGTATGAACATAACAAGATTCAACAACGGAGACATAAACTGAACAAGTTCCACAGACATGTGACTAACAGAAATGGAATAATGTGTCCCTGAACAAAGGTGGGGTCTAAATCAAAAGTAACAGTCAGTGTCTGGTGTGGCCACCAGCTGCATTAAGTACTGCAGTGCATCTCCTCCTCATGGACTGCACCAGATTTGCCAGTTCTTGCTGTGACATGTTTCCCCACTCTTCCACCAAGGCACCTGCAAGTTTCTGGACATTTCTTGGGGGAATGGCCCTAGCCCTCAGCCTCCGATCCAACAGGTCTCAGACGTGCTTAATGGGATTGAGATCCGGGCTCTTCGCTGGCCATGGCAGAACACTGACATTCCTGTCTCGCAGGAAATCACGCACAGAACGAGCAGTATGGCTGGTGGCATTGTCATGCTGGAGGGTCATGTCAGGATGAGCCTGCAGGAAGGGTACCGCATGAGGAAGGAGGATGTCTTCCTTGTAACGATCACAGCATCGAGATTGCCTGCAATGAGAACAAGCTCAGTACGATGATGCTGTGACACACTGCCCCAGACCATGACGGACTCTCCACCTCCAAATCGATCCCGCTCCAGAGTACAGGCCTCGGTGTAATGCTCATTCCTTCAACGATAAACGTGAATCCGACCATCACCCCTGGTGAGACAAAACTGAGGTTCATCAGTGAAGAGCACTTTTTGCCTGTCTTGCCTGGTCCAGCGATGGTGGGTTTGTGCCCATAGGCGACGTTGTTGCTGGTGATGTCTGGTGAGGACCTGCCTTACAACAGGCCTACAAGCCCTCGGTCCAGCCTCTCTCAGCCTATTGCGGACAGTCTGAGCACTGATGGAGGGATTGTGCGTTCCTTGTGTAACTCGTGCAGTTGTTGTTGCCATCCTGTACCTGTCCCACAGGTGTGATGTTCAGCTGTACCGATCCTGTGCAGGTGTTGTTACACGTAGTCTGCCACTGCGAGGACGATCAGCTGTCCGTCCTGTCTCCCTGTAGCACTGTCTTAGGCATCTCACAGTAGACCCTTTACAATGATCTGTGAACTTATTTGGATTTTTACAAATTATCTTTGAAAGACAGGGTTCAAAAGACAGGTTTCTTTTTTTGCTGAAATTATCTTGGAGGAAGAACTGTCTGCATATAGAACATAATAGAATAAAGCCATTAAATATACTGTATCCTTATCCTTATCCATATCCTTAATAATAATCTAATCAGTGATTTCGAGTCGTAGGCCAACCCCACCGATACTATTTCTACCTATCAGCCAACAGCCCATTACTGTAACTACAGGAATGTTTCTAACAACATCATGGGATTCTATTGGACTCAGGAGCTAAATCAATGATTTTGTAACAACAGCTTTGCCAATGCCACATCAGGCTCCTGTATTTCAAATCTCCAGTATTGTCACACTCTCTCTCCCTCTCTCCCTCTCTCTCCCTCTCTCTTCCTCTCTCTCTCTCACCTCCTCTCCCCATGCTGATTTTAATTTCCTTTAGATTGGTCTGGCCTATAGGGAGGAAGTGTGAACCACCATGATATAAAATAGCTCTGCAGCTCTAATGAAGGAATGGACAGTTAAAGGCTCTGTCTTTGAGATGGCTGGCATTTCGGTTGATTGTCTTTCCACCTCCTCTTTCCAACCAAAAGTAATTTCTCTGAGCCATTACCCCTTCCTCTCCCTTATGTCTTGGTGGAATGGTAGACTTGATGTCTGGGGCTGCATCCCACAAATGGAGCCCTATTTCCTTCATAGTGCACTACCTCTGACATTTGGGACTCTGTTTGGGCCTGGCAGTGTAGTGTAGTGTAGTGTGGAGCTTAATCTGCTGGATGTGAGACATTAACTCTCGCAGCATCCCTCGGGACTAGAGCTCCTCTCCCCTGACCAACGAAGTGAACCCAGTGGCACTGCCCGCTGCCCACCAACCAACGCTACACACACGCTCCATCAACCACCCCAGGGCAATGTTTGTGTATGTGTATGTGTGTGTGTGTGTGTGTGTGTGTGTGTGTGTGTGTGTGTGTGTGTGTGTGTGTGTGTGTGTGTGTGTGTGTGTGTGTGTGTGTGTGTGTGTGTGTGTGTGTTTGCATATACCTGCATACGGGTGTGGGTTAAAGTGCTCTCCTGACGTGGTGTGTGTTTGGATGGGAGGTAGGTCGGGAGGTAGGCAGGGAGGGATTCCTCTGTTAAACCATGGACATATACTTCCCGTTACGGAGGGCGATTGCAGCCGACAGCTGCCTGCAGCTATGTGTTAACAGAGTGAAGGAAGAAAAAGGAGAGAAAAATGGACTTTGGAGTTTTGCACTAAGAGGTGGCATGGCCTTGGGTTGAGAACTGGAGAACTCCAAGTCAGACCATGAAAGAAGTAACAATAGATGGACTTCATCCCATTGATTCTTCTGTATCCAATTGGCAGCATCGGCAAGTCCTCACTCCCTTCGTTTTCTCTACAGGACAAAGACGGCATCGATGATGATGATGGCATTTCCCTGTGTTTTGATATGTCTCTCTCTCTCTCTCTCTCTCTCTCTCTCTCTCCCTCTCTCTCTTTCTCTCCCTCTCTCTTTCTCTCTCCATCTCTCTGTCTCCCTGTCTCTCCCTCTCTCTCTCCTCTCCCCCCTTCTCTCTCAGTCTCTCTCTCCATCTTTCTGTCTCTCTGTCTCCCTCTCTCTCCCTCTCGCTCTCCTCTCCCCCCTTCTCTCTCAGTCTCTCTCTCTCTCTCTCGCTCTCTCTCTCAGTTAAATATTTGATCAGTCATTACAGCCTGATGTTGGGGCTGTTTTGCTATGGGGCTTACTAGACCATTTTCTACACCTGATCTGTAGGAAAGCCTTCAGGTGGAAAAGAGAAGCGTTCACATGGAATTCAAATGACAGCATATTTCCTCCATAATGCAGGCTCATAGAGGTCTGGTCAAAAGTATTGCACTTTATAGTGGAAAGGGTGCCATTTGGGACGTACAAAGAGTCTGCTACACCTTTCATGCAAGACAGACAAATGAGTGATAGCATGGACTTTAGAGGTACCCCGACTAACCTTGACTGACTGTTTTGAGTTCCGTTCTGATGGTTTATTAACTCTATTTCGTTCATGACAATGACAACCAATTTATTTGGAGTTAATTTCTCTATTTGTTATCACTCCTCTCTATTTGCCTGTGGCCCCGAATTGACTGTCAGAATGAAAATAAACAGAGGCACTGAACTGTCCGTGGTGCTAAAAAGAGGAAGTGGGTTTGGTTTGTAGTGAACACAGCTACTAAAGGTGGCAACACATTGGTTGCGTCCCAAATGACACCCTATTCACTATATAGAGCACTACTTATGACCAGAGCCCTGGTCAAAAGTAGTGCATATGTAGGGAATAGAGTGCCATTTGGGACGCAGACTGAGTGATGAATGTTGAACTACTGAGGCTAAAACCGGGTAGGTTTATTGGTGGGTTTGACCTTCGGGTCGAAGCATTGCTTTCAATTAAACTTTCAATTAAACATATTTCTTTCATAGGTTGTAATATCCCTCATGTATACAGTGGTGTTTTTGGACATTTAGAGCCTAAACTAAAACAAAATAGCTTTATATGCTTAGAGAATATCAGAATTCCTGTCATACATGAGTCTTCTTATGCAGGGGGGAGTTTTGGCACAGCCTAAGAAACCATGGAATAATGTTCAAGTTATCAGTTTCCCTTGGCGGCAAAGAAATCAAAATGTCATGAGAGGCTTTTGTAAGGTTCCGTATTTCTTTTCTTAGTCAACCTTGTGTTCTGTTTCGTTGTGTTCTGGAACGTAGCCTTGCCTTTAATTTTTGTTCATTGTTTTCACCTGTGTTAGTTACTCACCTGGTCTCATCAGCTCCTTGTTTAGTTCAGTTCATTCTGTTTGTGCCTTTGTGAGGTATTGTTCCTTTTGACTCTACTAAGTCTTTTCCTATCTCGTTTGTGAGAACCAGTTATAGCCTTCAGTCCTAGTTTGATTCACCTGCCTGTTTGCCTACCTGTGTATGACCATTGCCTGCATGTGACCACGATACCTGCCTTCTGTGAAGGTGAAATAAACACCTGCCGCGCTCTGTGTGTAATCTACACATTTTTCTCCCTGAGTATTCATTACAGCTTTGGAGGCATGTAGTCCTTCATTCTAGGCAGCTGTCTTCAGTCCCCCCTGCTTATGCCCCCACTGCTTCCCATGATGACAGCATGATGTGGCAATAATATCCAATGACCTTTCACATTATATTTGTGCCTTCCACACCCCCACCAACACACCACCTCACTACCCCATATCATTGCTCTGCACAGCAATAAAAAAATCTATGCTTCATGGATCATGTATAGGCTACTAATCACAATGGTAATGTTAAGTTGGATGTTTTATTCACTGGCTGTGACTTTAAGCCCTGTATTAATGAACCTGATTCATGCAAACCAATTATTTTCAATATACTGTGTAAATGTGTATGTCCCAAATGGTGCCCTATTCCCTATATAGTGCACTACCTTTGACCACGGCTCATAGGGCTCCTTAGGGAATACGGTGCCATTTAGGAAGTATCCTACATAAATAAAGGTTCTTAAATGGTTCTTCCTCAGTTCTTAAGGCTCCTTGGAGAATTCTTGCCCGATAAAGAACCTTTGAGTTAAGTGTGGGGTTCTTGATGGGGCATCTACGGTTCTTAAGAATTCTAAAAGGTTCTTGAAATGTATGGAAGTCTGCGATTTTTCATAGCACACAGCAAATTGGCCAGTGTTAACTAGTGTTGATTTTCCAGCGTAACCTTTCTAGTATTGATTCAGGAGTTAAATTCAATCTGTAAAGAGATAAATGAACAATCAGTGGTGTAAAAGAACCCCAGGAACCCCAGTGTTGGTGTTAATAACCAGTGTTGAACCAAAACCACTCCCATCATTATCATATTTCCCAGCATACTCTATAGCAGGTTGATGTTAAGATGTTTCAGGTACTCTCGCATCTTAGTCTTCCCAACCCTTTGCAGTCATTCTAAATGCAGGTTGCAGGCAATTTTTTTCCTCCAAATGTTGGATATCCCCACTTTGGCTGGATTCCAATACAAATTACATATCAATTTGCAAGCCAGCATAATGTGATTTGCAGGCAGGGCCTGTGTCACGACTCCCGCCGAAGTCGGCTCCTCTCCTTGTTCGGGCGGCGTTCGGCGGTAGACGTCACCGGTCTTCTAGCCATCGCCGCTCCACCTTTCATTTTCCATTTGTTTTGTCTTGTTTTTCCGCACACCTGTTTTACATCCCCTCATCACTCTACGTGTATATTATCCTCTGTTCCCCCCCCCCATGTCTGTGTGTGTAATTGTTCGTTACGTGTCATGTGTGACGCTTCATGCTGGTTTTTCGCCGGGTCTTGTTTGGAACTCGTGGTATTGTATGCTGTACATTATTTGTGTGACGAGTGCGCTATTCGCTTTTGCCTTTGGCGGGAGTGTCGTTACGCAGTTGCGTCCGACTGTTTTCCTTCTGCCAAATAAAGTGTGCCTGTTCACTCATCTCTGCTCTGCTGCACCTGACTTCAGTTAACCAGTTGCCCACACTGTTGACAGCCTGATTAATGCAGGGGCTTACCGGGGCTGAAGCCCTTGGGCCCAGGCCTGTGGGGGGCCCAAGAGCAGCAAAAAAGAAAAAGGAAGTATATACAGTATACAAAACAAAACATTAGGATTACCTGCTCTTTCCATGACATAGATTGACCAGGTAAATCCAGGTGAAAGCCATGATCCCTTATTGATTACACTTGTTAAATCCACGTAAATCAGTGTAAATGAAGGGGAGGAGACCGGTTTAAGCCTTGAGACAATTGAGACATGGATTGTGTATGTGTGCCATTCAGCGAGTGAATGGGCAAGAAAAAAGATTTAAGGGCCTTTAAACAGGGTATGGTAGTAGGTCCCAGGTGCACCGGTTAGTGTGTCTAGAACTGCAATGCTGCTGGGTTTTTCACGCTCAACAGTATCCATGTCTATCAAGAATGGTCCACCAACCAAAGGACATCCAGCCAACTTGACAGATCTGTGGGAAACATTGCAGTCAACATGGGCCAGCATCCCTGTGGAACGACACCTTGTAGAGTCCATGCCCCGATGAATTGAGGCTGTTCCGAGGGCAAAAAAGGGCCTAGGAGCCAACCACTCCCATGCTCAGGAGCTCGCTCTCAATGAGCGTAGACAGCCTGCTCCTGCCACTCTGCTAATCATCAGATGGGGGGAGAAGAGGAGGTAGGGGGACCAGGTGGGTAACGTGGGGGGCCCTGCCTTGATTGGATAACTGATTAATACAACAATTTAAATAAACTGTATAATAAATAAATGTGACTGGTCAATAATGTGAGTCATGTGTCATTTATAATCCAATCAGAAAGCTGTTATCAAATATGGCATATAACATGTACGGGCTGTAACATGGTTACAAAAATATTGCTGGCTAGCCTGCCTACTGAAAATGGTGGGAAAAAGTGAACATGTCCTGAGTGGAGCACAGAAAATACAATTACTGAAAATAAAACAACAGCAGGAGCAAGAATTTAAACGGAAAATACCCAAACTGACTGGTTATTTTTATGCGTAACACAAAGATACAAAGTACAAGGACAACTAAAGACCTGCAATCGCGCATACGAGAGATCAACGCATTGATAGAGTGGGTGCCTTGTGCAGCATATATTCTGAATTTGGTTGAGGTAAAAACTGTGAACTGCTGCCTTGGGACAAATGAATTTTTCACGTTTGTGCAGTCAGCATTTAACTTTTGCTCCAATACACTTGGCGATGGCAAACTGTTACGTCAGGTTTACAACCAAATGAATACAGTCGAATTGAAACCCTCAAATCTCAATTATGCCAATGTTAGTCAGTCTCTTCTATTTTCACGCTCAAGGAAATATCTTTTGAGGACGAAAATCAAACTCTGGCCAATCATAATAAGGCTCTAACACTTTATACCCGATGGATAAACTTGAGATTGCTTTTCTCTGTAACTTGTGGAAAACAATACTCCAACATTTTCAGAATGGAAGCACTTTAGGCAGTCCAACTGGACCTGTCTAACGCTGTTCGTTTGCTGGCCTCCTTGAAAGATTTTATGGCTGGGCTCCGGGCTCAGTTTGATAGCTTTGAGGCAAAAGGAAAGGGCATGTCACCAAAGCGTTGAGTTGTCTGAGGCAGAGCCTGACTGTCGTTTATCATTGGAAGGTCAGCAGAAATCTGCCATCGGTGTGTTCACTGTTGTGATTGACACGCTTATTGCCGAGTTGAATAGGAGGTATGAGTCATACAAAGAGCTAAGCAACTCCTCTGCACTCAACCTTCAGAGGAAATAGCAATCTGACTTGCAACTTGATTTTTCAGGTGAAATCGTCCAGTTTAAAGAATTTATAAGTGAGAAAAACACATCTGCAACGGCACTGATTCACGTGTTAAGAGAAGAATCTACAAGCAGTGTTTCCCAATGTTGACATTGCCGTGCAAATATTCTTGACTTTACCTGTAACCAATGCACCAGAGAAAGGGTCCTTTTCAAAGCTGGCTCTTGTCAAACACAGACTGAGATCAACGATGGGACAGGAAAGACTGAACCATTTGACTCTTATGGCTCTGGGCACTTGATTTCAAGGAAATACTGTATATACTGTATCAGTCAAAAGTTTGGACACACCTACTCATTCCAGGATTTTTCTTTATGTGTAAAATTTTCTACATTGTAGAATAATAGTGATGACATCAAAACTTTGAAATAACACATATGGAATTATGTAGTAACCAAAAAATTGTTAAACAAATCAAAATGTATTTTATTTGTGAGATTCTTCAAAGTAGCCACCCTTTGCCTTGATGACAGCTTAGTCACCTGGAATGCTAACTATTAGTATCACATAAATCAGGTAAATATGTCATTTTTCTATCACAAAAGATATGAAAAACAATTAGCTCTTATAGCTTCTCAAATCACATCCCTCTCTTAACAAAAACACTTTCATCATTTTCCATATTACATGCACAACGCATAGTATGGCAACTTCAGATATGTAGTGGGTATACTTTCCAAGTTACAGTATTTTCTTTATATCATTTTTAATGACATAACAAAATAACTAACAAAATGACTTTAGTGTTCTATAGATGGCCTCTGACCATTCCCCACGTTCCATGTTAGAAATATTGTTCCAGTAGTTGCTTTGAACGTTTTAGAGTTTCAGCGGGAAAAATGTATGTTGAGACAAAGCACATTCCTTTGGTGAATTTGGAGAGGGAGAGCCTGGATCTTCTCCCTTGATTTACAACAGGACGTGAGTTGTTAATCCCCACTAGTTCTTTCCTTCCCCCTCTAAGGGTGAAAGGGGGTCTGATTGAAGTTATTCATTGCACACCTGATCTGACCTATTTTAATTCTCATGCACAGTAATCACAATGGCTACCACAGCGTTTTGCAGCGATATGCCAACCCATCTGATTTGCGCTCAGTGTGATTCTCATTTGTTTTTCAACATGACAATGACCCAACACACCTCCAGGCTGTGTAAGAGCTATTTGACCAAGAAGGAGAGTGATGGAGTGCTGCATCAGATGACCTGGCCTCCACAATCATTCGACTTCAGACAAATTGATGAGTTGGACTACTGAGTGAAGGAAAAGCAGCCAACAAATGCTCAGCATATGTGGGAACTCCAACACTGTTGGAAAAGCATTTCAGGTGAAGCTGGTTGAGAGAATGCCAAGAGTGTGCAAATCTGTCATCAAGGCAAAGGGTGGCTACTTTGAAGAATCTCAAATATAAAATACATTTTGATCCCTGAAAGGGACAACGAATCCAGTTGTTTGTGTCGTTCATTTCGGGAAAGTACAGTGGTTCCTCCTTTAAAAGTTGCGAGCTTACGCCGCGGGACTTAGAGGTACCCAGCATCACGGCTTCGTTGCTCCAGACCACCACAAGGGGAAGTTAGAGCACTCATTATCCATTTGGGTCCCAAGGTTTTTTTATGACCAATCATATCGAGTGGATCCAATGACGAATTTGACGCAAGCCACCCGTCCCTGGTGACTTTCTTCAGCAAAGATGGCTGACAAAATATAGTGGTGGAAGCAAATGTAAGTAATTTTAACGTCATAACGAGTTAAGCAAAAAATATACAATTGAGAGAAATATGTTAGTTAATGTAGAGACAAACAATTGTGCATATTCTTTTGTCATAAAGTTAATTTACGAAAATCGCTATTTAGCAAGTTAGCTGACTAGCTAACATTATCCAACGCTAGCTAGCTGGTGTTATGACATGAGTATGACATTGTAATTCATGATGTTTAATGTTTTAGGGATTCCTGATAAAACCAGCAAACCAGGCTGTCGTCTTATGAAACAGTGGATGTAAAGAATCTAGCTAGCTAAAGCATTTACTGCAAATTGAATGCACAATTGTGTAAGCTAGCCTTGCCGTGCAATGCAGCTGAAGTAACATAGCTAGCTAACTATTTACTTGCTTATTGTGTAGTGGAGGATAAAAATAACTGTATGCCTATGGATGTGTAGCTAGCTACAGCATGTAGCTGATCTGTGTATGGACCATAAAACATTAGGTTCTGAACTAATATTCATACCAATCTATGAACCTCAGCTATCATAGTTGTATCAACTTCAAGTCTGAATGGCATTAACCTGATGAGGACAGAGGGCGCTGTTTTCACTTTGGGGGAAAAACGTGCCCAATTTAAACGGCCTTGTACTCAATTATTGCTTGTACAATATGCATATTATTATTACTATTGGATAGAAAACACTCTCTAGTTTCTAAAACCGTTTGAATTTTATCTGTGAGTAAAACAGAACTCATTTGGCAGCACACTTTCTGACCAGGAAGTGGAAAGTCTGAAAATGATGCTCCGTTCAAGGGCCTGCCTATAAATGGGCATGATACGTATGAGTATACACCTTCCCCTAGATGTCAAGAGGAAGTGAGAGAAGAAATGACGTGCTTATCTTGGTCTGAGGTGGAATTAATCCTCTTGGCACGACGAGTCATCCATTTCCTGTTTTCTGGAAAGCGCGAAGATGGACCTGGAATTGCCTTCTGAAAACTGTCGTTCTGAAAACTGACTACTATCTCCGGCTTTGATTTTATTTGATACATGTCACAATATCATCGTAAACTATGTTTTTTCAATATAGTTTTATTAGATTATTGAAATTTTTTCGGGACGTTAGGCGTGTTGCGTTGTCTGTGTGTGTTGACGATGGAAAGCTTCGCGCCACTTGGCCAGTGTGCTTGCTAATTCAAGAGGGGAAAACGATGTTCTAAATCCAAACAACGACTGTTCTGGACAAAGGACCCCTTGTCCAACATTCTGATGGAAGATCACCAAAAGTAGGACCCATTTTGTGATGCTATTTCATATATCTGTTGAACTGTGTACTAGTAGTTTTGCGCCCAGGTTTTGGCCACTCTCTTGCTATAACATAAGCCTTATGTCGTAATGAAGATATTTTTTGAATTCTAACACTGCGATTGCATTAAGAACTAGTGTATCTATCATTTCCTATACAACATGTATTTTTTGTAATGTTTATGAATAGCTATTTGGTCAGAATAGGTGAGAGTCTAATAGAAATATCCGCACATTCTGGGAAAAAGAAGCTACGTTAGCATAATGGATAACCACTGATTTCAGCTCTAAATATGCACATTTTCGAACAAAACATAAGTGTATGTATAACCTGATGTTATAGGACTGTCATCTGAGGAAGGTTTATGAAGGTTAGTGAAAATTAATATATCTTGCTGGTTTATTCGCTAACGCTAACGTGCCTATTGCTATCGCTAACGTGCCTTGATGAATGAATGTGGTTGTGTGGTAGGCTATTGTAGTAAGCTAATATAATGCTATATTGTGTTTTCGCTGTAAAACACTTGAAAAATCTGAAATATTGGCTGGATTCACAAGATGCTTGTCTTTCATTTGCTGTACACGATGCATTTTTCAGAAATGTTTTATGATGAGTATTTAGGTATTCCACGTTGGTCTCTATAATTACTCTGGCTGCTTCGGTGCTATTTTTGACGGTAGCTGTGATGGTAGCTGCAATGTAAAACTGATTTATACCTCAAATATGCAAATTTTTCGACCAAAACATAGATTTATTGTATAACATGTTATAAGACTGTCATCTGATGAAGCTGTTTCTTGGTTAGTTTGGTTGGTTCTTGGTTAGTTAGGTTGGCTTTGTGCATGCTACCTGTGCTGTGAAAAATGTCTGTCCTTCTTTGTATTTGGTGGTGAGCTAACATAAATATACATGCTATTTTCGCTGTAAAACATTTTAAAAATCGGACATGTTGGCTGGATTCACAAGATGTGTACCTTTCATTTGCTGTATTGGACTTGTTAATGTGTGAAAGTTAAATATTTCAAAAAAATATATTTTGAATTTCGCGCTCTGCCTTTTCAGTGGAATGTGGGAGGAGTTCCACTGGCGGAACGCCAGAGCGGTAAAGGTTAATGAAGCCTATGAATAGAGTAGAATATAATAACTTTATTGTGCCAAGGATGCAAGTTCTACATACATGTACTGTAGTTGTTACCACGCATGAGATCCCCACATTGTAGCCTGTACATTGAATAAATTCTCTGATCATGTACTCTTCCTTGGCAAATAAAGGTGTGGTTCAGGTATGAACCTCTGTGAGACATTCTTTTTCAGTCATATCCAATACCAGGTGTATCAAACTCCATTCTTTGAATGATGCTGTGTCTGCATGTATGTATTACAAATTATACACTTCAACAGTGTTCACCACTCCTGCCCCTGGGACATCAATGATTACATGTTGAAACTATGCAATAGACGAGAAACATGATTTAAGTAAAGTCTGATTTGCAGTTCATATATACAGAAAAAAAACGATGCATATCTAACTCCTTTCATCTGCATTAATCTGAGGATACAGAATAGTATTTCAATGAGATACTTAATTTCAACCATTGGAGAATGTGAAACGCTTTAATTAATGAAAGAAGTTCATTATCAAGGTGTCATAAATACATAATACATGCATTATAATTATGATAATTGTAATATTATATTATAAATACAAGTTCAATCTATACTTCAATGCACATATGGTGTGCATTATAAAACGAGGAAGAAAGATGAGGTGTCGAGAGAGGTGTAGAAGACAGAAAGGGAAAGAGGTAAGAACAGAGACAGACAGCATATGATTAATGAATTACAGTGCTACCCTAATATTCCCTCAGTTCATCACAATTACAGTGTTCTAGCGGTGTCTCCTAACCATCCTTGGGCCCTCAGTTGGCCCGAAGGTTATCTTCAGAGCGGGTGAGGTGGCGATGACGGGACTGGCTTCCTCTCTCACATCAAAACATACCTATAGGCGAGAGACAGATGGATAGAGAGAACATGATTAAGCCTTGTTTTTTGTATTCTAACACGGTCAGTCATCATAATCATCAGGAGGTGAAATGCAAAACTGACCTTGGATCATTAACTCTGGGACTACTACATCTCTATCTGTATTTCAATGTAAAGCATCTCTTTAATAATACTTCATGTTTACCTGACCAAGTGACCTCACACCTATGATCATGCTGTGCCCTCTGTGTCAGCCAGTTCAGATGCGGGAGGGGTTCACCAACACAGCTGATATAACCTAGAGGATTTAGGGAGAAGGAGGAGAGGGATGAAGTGAAGAAGAGAGACTGGTATTGTGTGTGTGTGTGGTCTCACCTGGTGTCCACCGTAAGTGGCTACAGAGTACTTTATGCTGAAAAACAGACAGACGGGGACAAACGATAGAAGATCGTGTCATTATGTCATTATTAGACAAAAATACCACTTGATGACTTGATCATTTGAATCAGCTGTGTAGTGCTAAGGCAAAAACAAAAATGTGCACAGATGTTTGGAGCATTCCGATATGCCACAGCTGGTGAGGTGTCAGGTTCGCCTCTGTACTTAAAGGGTGATTATTCCAACTCTCTGTGAAATGCTGCAGATCTGCCCGCAGACGAGGTAGGAACACATATCCCCACACAGAAGAGGTGGATAGAATTTGACAGGTCAAGGTATCCTTCTTCCTCCAAACTGTGCAGCAAGTTGTAGTACTGACATGTCACAGCACTCCAAACATCTCTCCATAAGCGTTCCACTCTAACAGAGAGAAATAAAGGGTTTTGTGGGTGGGGGACCTAGTCTCTGTGGTCCTGTGGTCTTCCTCCATGAATAGTGAACACTGAGGTGGGTCCGAGGTTATAGAAATGCAAGTTGTGTGTGCCTCTGTGAGTGGTTACAGACTGCATGTGACGCAGACACCTATCGGAGTGTACCTGAAACATTTAAATATAGAGGGCTATGTGTCTCACCACTTAGTTATTGCAAGGCTAACCCCCAGGGAAATCATGACTAGCAGCAACAGATAGTCCAGTGAAAATACCTGAGTGTTAATGTGGTGTAAACCTGAAAATTAGCAGCTGACATCTGAAGGGTTTTTTAATTAATGCATGTGAGACAGGTTCCATGTACAACAAGACAGGCAGAGATGAAGAGAGAAAAAGAACACAGAACAGTTTAATTACCTCTGGTTATGAGCACTTTTGCCAGCAATGCTTTATTCCACGGCCTGTTCCTCAGACAGTGAACATCTGGCAAGATCTACATTTTCGACCCCTTGATCAGCTCGCACTCTGAAAGTAAAGAAAATAGCTTTTTTTGTAGATATGAAAACAATAGCTGAGATACGACCGTTCAATCTAAAGCAGCAGATGTCATTTTCAGAATACGTCAATAGAGCACAGAAAGCTCAACACCAGACTGGTATTGTGGTTGTTCATTAGGTGATGGGAAATATGCAATATGTATCCAAAATAATATGTTTACCTTCCTTGAAAATCCATCTATACCGCCAAAGATGACAATGTTGTATCTTGAAAAAAAGCATTTCAATTAAAAGGGAAATGTTTAACCCATTAACCTGCTTCATTATTTATGTATTACCAGTTGGTGAAAAACTCAAATTCATCTTAGTACCTTATCAATTTATGATTTGTGTCAATGTGGACGAGAGACAGGGAAGCAGGAACATGGTATTTTTGCCGAGCAAGGCAACGAAGCTGGATCATTCTGACAATGATACCTGCACCATCTACACGCTGCAAAGACTCCCTAACTCTTCGCCATTGTACATGATGGCCCATTGCTATTATACTTAATTTGACCACTCTAAAGCCCGCATGGGGCATCCTTGCCTTAATGGCGCTGAATGTCTTGTCTAACTCTTCATGTGATATATCAGAGAAGCATTCCATGACAGACATGATGTGTTATTTCATCCTTCTGTAAAAAAAAAAGCTACCCGTTACACTGTCATGAAATATGATTTTATATCGACTATGAAACAAATAGGACATGGCCTGCTTATGAGTTGCCATGAAAGAAAGTTAGATTAATTCAACTGAAAATGGCAAGAACAGGCGTTCGTAGCTAAATGCTTTTGGTTAGCTTGAGAAAAATAATTGCATGATTTATCATTCTACAGTATGTACAGTTGAAGTCGGAAGTTTACATACACCTTAGCCAAATACATTTAAACGTTTTTCACAATTCCTGACATTTGATCCTAGTAAAAATACCCTGTCTTAGGTCATTTAGGATCACAACTTTATTTTAAGAATGTGAAATGTCAGAAATGTCAGCCTTCCACAAACAAATCCTATATCGACATAACCTGAAAAGCCACTCAGCAAGTAAGAAGCCACTGCTCTAAAACCGCCATAAAAAAAGCCAGACTATGGTTTGCAACTGCACATGATGACAAAGATCGTACTTTTTGGAGAAATGTCCTCTGGTCTGATGAAACAAAACTAGAAATGTTTGGCTATAATGACCATCGTTATGTTTGGAGGAAAAATGGGGAAGCTTGCAAGCCGAAGAACACCATCCCAACCGTGAAGCACGGGGGTGGCAGCATCATGTTGTGGGGGGTTGCTTTGCTGCAGGAGGGACTGGTGCACTTCACAAAATAGATGGCATGTGAAAATTATGTGGATATATTGAAGCAACATCTCAAGACATCAGTCAGGAAGTTAAAGCTTGGTCGCAAATGGGTCTTCCAAATGGACAATGACCCCAAGCATACTTCCAAAGTTGTGGCAAAATGGCTTAAGGACGACAAAGTCAAGGTAATGGAGTAGCCATCACAAAGCCCTTACCTCAATCCTATAGAAAATGTGTGGGCAGAACTGAAAAAGTGTGTGCAAGCAAGGAGGCCTACAAACCTGACTCAGTTACACCAGCTCTGTCAGGAGGAATGGGCCAAAATTCACCCAACTTATTGTGGGAAGATTGTGGAAGGCTACCTGAAACGTTTGACCCAAATTAAACAATTTAAAGGCAATGCTACGAAATACTAATTGAGTGTATGTAAACTTCTGACCCACTGGGAATGTGATGAAAGAAATAAAAGCTGAAATAAATAATTCTCTCTACTATTATTCGGACATTTCACATTCTTAAAATAAAGTGGTGATCCTAACTGACCTAAGACAGGGAATTCTTACTAGGACAAAATGTCAGGAATTGTGAAAAACTGAGTTTAACCTGTTAGGCTGGCTGGCCCGACATCGGCACACTTATGACAACATCCAGCTCAATTGCAGGGCGCGAAATTCAAAATCTATTTTTTTTAAATATTTAACTTTCACACATTAACAAGTCCAATACAGCATTTGAAAGATAAACATCTTGTGAATCCAGCCAACGTGTCCGATTTTTAAAATGTTTTACAGCAAAAACACCACGTATATTTATGTTAGTTCACCACCAAATACAAAAGAGGACAGACATTTTTCACAGCACAGGTAGCATGCACAAAGCCAACCTAACTAACCAAGATCCAACCAAACAAACCTAGAAACAACTTCCTCAGATGACAGTCCTATAACATGTTACACAATAAATCTATGTTTTGTTCGAAAAATGTGCATATTTGAGCTATAAATCAGTTTTACATTGATGCTACCATCATAGCTACAGTCAGAAATAGCACGGGAGTAGCCAGAGTAAATACAGACACCAACGTCAACTACCTAGTTACTCATCATAAAACATTTCAGAAAAATACATGGTGTATAGCAAAATGAAAGACAAAGATCTTGTGAATACAGACAATATTTCCGATTTTTTAAGTGTTTTACAGCGAAAACACAATATATCGTTATATTAGCTTACTGCAATAGCTAACACACAACAGCATTGATTCCAAGTAATCGGTAGCGATAGCACAGTTCGACATATATATGAAATAGCATCCCAAATTGGGTCCTTATCTTTGTTGATCTTCCATCAGAATGTTGTAAAGGGGTCCATTGTCCAGAACCGTCTTTGTTTGGATCCAGAACGAACTATTTCCCTCTTGAATTAGCAAGCACACTGGCCGTGCGGCGCTAACCTCTCCTTCTTGAACAAATTCTTCCAACGCATCACGTCTAAAGTCCCGAATAAATTTCAATAATATAATTAAACTATATTGAAAAAACATACTTTAGGATGATATTGTGACATGTATCAAATAAAATCGAAGCCGGAGATCATATTCACCTATAACGACGGTTTTTCAGGAGGCAATTCCAGGTCCAACTTCGCGCCTTAGAAAAAAGGAATTTCGGCGGACCTCTCACTCCAAGAGGATGTTTTCAATCCCAGAACGAGATATTCAAGTCATTCCTGCTCTCACCTCCGCATGACACCCAAGGGAAGGTGTATGACGTGTTTCTATAGTCCCAAGTGACATGCCCTTTTATAGACAAGCTCTTGAAAAAAGACCTCGCTTTTGGAAATCTCACTTCCGGATAGGAAATGGGCTGCAGAAAGAGTTCTGGTTCACTTAGAGAAATAATTCAAACGGTTTAAGAAACTAGAGAGTGTTTTCTATCCAATAGTAATGATAATATGCATATTGTACGAGCAAGAATTGAGTAGGAGGCCGTTTGAAATGGCCACCTCTTTCCAGGTTACTCAATACTGCCCCTTGCAGCCATAAGAAGTTAAATGTATTTGGCTAAGGTCTATGTAAACGTCAGACTTCAACTGTACGTAATATAGTAGAATGTTATGAACCGACACTAAATTGTAGTTGTTAACTACCAGCTATGTAAAATTTGGACTGAAGAACGCCCAGTGCTGCTTACCTGATATGCCATCATCACACAGTCCTTCTTCGTAGGTGTCTGCTATGACTTTGTGTCGGGAATAAGTTGTTTTCAAAACAATTATTATTGATAATAAAAAAGTTTTGCTCTCTACAAAAAGACACAAATGCATCTCCATAGCATATAACAATTTGCCTGTGAGTAACAAGACCGTTATACCAACTTGCTCTGCAGAATTCTTGACGCACAACCCAAGTTGTTGCCATATCCTGCCAGCACACCCACAAGCGAGCCACTCAGGCGCAGAATGACAGGTGGAAGAGGGCGAGGAACGAGATGTGAGTAACAACAAATTGTTGCAAGTTGGGGAGGGGGGCTAATAGCTGAACAATAGACTATTCAACCTTTACTAAAGAATAGTCTAATAGCCGAGCTAGGTGTGAACCCCCCCCTATCACAGACCAAGGGGTAGCTTGCTACTCAATGTAATAAAGTAATGACTTTTCAAGTAAGTTACCTTACACGTTATGTTGGCTGACAATTTGTTAGCTACGCTGTCCTTACGAACCACATAACATATCATTTACAGCAGCATGTACCGGTATGTTAGCTAGCTACCTAACGTTAGTAGTTATACATCAAATTTGCCAGTATATTAACTATAGGCTATCTAACTACCCAACATTTATTGACTTGATTATTCCCGTCATTCTTAGCTTAGCTAAATGGAATAGTCATTGTGTGTTGTCAATGGACATACGGTGGCTTTCGTAAATTCGCTCTGGCTATCTACACCGATTTCAGAGCACTCTCGTCTGAGTGTACCAGAGCGTCGGCAAAAAAAGCATAATTCAATGTTTCCAGCAACACAGTTAGTCCCCAACGCTCTGGTTAAGATGAAAACTGCCTAAACAGCTCTGCTAGGGTGAGTAAAATGGTCAGAGTGGTCTTATTTCTGTATGGAAGTAGCTAGCAAGCTAGCCAACCTTAGCTTGGGTGCTTGACTGCCGTTGTAAGACCAGAATGCTCAAATCAACCCTACTCCTCGACCCGAACGTCCTGTGTGCGCTCCCAGAGCAAAACGGTCTAAATTTACAAACTGACAATCTGACAACGCTCTGAATATATGAGCGCAGGCACTCCAGATTGAATTTAAGAACACACCCAAAATTGAAAAATGTCAAACTAGTCATTTGTTATGCTAGCAAGAGGTTGCATACAGTAGCAACAGCATCAACTTCTTGTAAAGAAAGCAAAGAGCTAGTACCTCAACTGAAAGTTTGGTTACACTACAATTAGGGTGTGGAAATGTTATGCCCCTTAGATATTCATTTAGAATGTTCCATTCCACTTATGGTGTAGCCTACTCCCGACCGTCACGTCACACATCACATGTACAGCGCCATATCTGGACACACCTACTCATTCCAGGAGTTTTCTTAAAACTTCTCACGAGTCACAAACCCGGATCCGGGATCCCCCCATCAAAAAAGCTGACTAGCATAGCCTAGCCTAACGCGACAGGGATATCATATAATATAATTTTCATGAAATCACAAGTCCAAGACACCAAATGAAAGATAAACATCTTGTGAATCCAGCCATCATTTCCGATTTTTAAAATGTTTTATAGCGAAAACACATTATGTATTTCTATTAGCTAACCACAATAGCAAAAGACTCAACCGCATATTTTCACAATTTTTTTACCGCATACGTAGCTATCACAAATTCGACCAAATAAAGATATAATTAGTCACTAACCAAGAAACAACTTCATCAGATGACAGTCTTATAACATGTTATACAATAAATCTATGTTTTGTTCGAAAAATGTGCATATTTCAGGTATAAATCATAGTTTTACATTGTAGCTACAATCACAAATATCACCAAAGCAGCTAGAATAACTACAGAGAGCAACGTGAAATACCTAAATACTCATCATAAAACATTTATGAAAAATACATGACGAACAGCAAATGAAAGACAAACATCTTGTGAATCCAGCCAATATTTCAGATTTTTTAAGTGTTTTACACAATATAGCATTATATTAGCTTACTACAATAGCCAACCACACAACCGCATTCATTCACCGCAGAGGTAGCGATAGCGAAAAAAACAGCAAAAGATATACATTTATTCACTAACTTTGACAAACTTCATCAGATGACAGTCCTATAACATCATATTACACAATACATATATGGTTTGTTCGAAAATGTGCATATTTAGCGGTACAAATCGTGGTTTTACAATGTGAATACGTCGTCAAAATGCACAAAATTGTCCGGAGAAATCTTGGAGAGTCACCTAATCTAATCAAATAACTCATCATAAACTTTACTAAAAAATACATGTTGTACAGCAAATGAAAGATACACTAGTTCTTAATGCAACCGCTATGTTAGATTTTTTTAAATAACTTTAGTATGACATACAGCTTACGTTATAGCGAGACAGCACCCAAAATAAGGGCGGAAAATATGACTAAACATTTTCAACAGAAATACGAAATAACATCATAAATGGTTCCTACTTTTGATGAGCTTCCATCAGAATGTTGTACAAGTTGTCCTTTGTCCAGAATAATCCTTGTTTGGTTAGCAACAAAAGCTAGCCATGTGGCGCAAACGTGCCCAACGTCGCATAACGCAAAGAAAAGAAAATTCCGAAAATGGCAATAAACGTTCAATAAACTGATATAACTTGGTTTAACCTGTTTGGCGTGCAAGCCCGACGTCGGTACACTTATGACAACAGCCACTTCAAGTGCAGGGCACGAAATTCAAAAGATTTCTTTTTTTTTATATTTAACTTTTACACATTAACAAGTCCAATACAGCATATGAAAGGTACACATCTCGTGAATCCAGCCAACATGTCCGATTTTTAAAATGTTTTACAGGGAAGACAAAATATGTAAATCTATTAGCTAACCACGTTAGCAAAAGACTCCACATTTATTACTCCATCAGTTTTTGACTCCATCAGTAGCTATCACAAATTCGGCCAAATAAAGATATAAATAGCCGATAACCAAGAAACAACCTCAGCCGATGACAGTTTGATAACATGTTTATTGTATAGCACATGTTTTTTTAGAAAAATTTGCATATTTCAGGTATAAATCATAGTTTACATTGCAGCTACATTCAGAAATTGCACCGAAAGCAGCCATAATATTTACAGACACCAACGTCAAATACCTAATTACTCATCATAAAACATTTCTGAAAAATACATAGTGTACAGCAAATGAAAGACAGGCATCTTGTGATGCCAGACAATATTTCCGATTTATTAAGTGTTTTACAGCGAAAACAAAATGTAGCGTTATATTAGCTTAGCACATAGCCAGAAACACTTGGGCGCCGGCGACTACGACAGATATATGAAATAACATCATAAATTGGGTCTTACTTTTGCTGATCTTTCATCAGAATGTTGAACAAGGTGTCCTTTGTCCAGATGAGTCGTTGTTTGGATTCAGAATGGCAACTTTCTCTCTCCATTTAGCAATCGCGCTAGCCGGGTTGCACGGATCTCTCCATGTAAACAAACGGAAGAGAACGGAACACGGCAAAACTCCCAAAAATATTCAATAATCTGATGAAACTATATTGAAAAAACATACTTTACGATGATATGGTGACATGTATCAAATAAAATCAAAGCCGGAAATAATAGCCGGAAATAATAATCGCCTATAACGTCAGCAAAACAAAAGGCAACCCCACTGTCCAAATCGCGTTCTTCAGAGTACCGGAAATGGGGTACACGTCATTCCAAGAGGATTTATTCCATCCCAGATCGAGATAATCACCTCATTTCTTCTCTCACAGCCTTCTTGACACCCAGAGGAAGGTGTATGACGTGCATGTATACTAATAGCTCTTGTGCCCATTTATAGGCAGGAAGAGGAAGAGAGCATCGATTTCAGACTTTGAACTTCCGGGTCGGTTTTAGAAACTAGAGAGTGTTTTCTATCCAATAGTAATAATAATATGCATATTGTACGAGCAAGAATTGAGTACGAGGCCGTTTGAAATGGACACATTTTATCAGGCTACTCAATACTGCCCCTTGCAGCCATAAGAAGTGAAAATAACTACTTTATGATGTTTTTATCACATATATCAAATAAAATCAGAGCCGGAGATATCTAACGTCTATACGAAAGCTTTTCAGAACGCAATCTGGGGTCCCTTCTCGCGCCTTCCAAGGCAATGAAAATTCCAGACACGTCATTCCAAAAGCTCTTGTTCGGCCTCAGATCAAGCTAGACACCCCCATTCCACCTCTCACTGCCTGTTGACATCTAGTGGAAGGTGTATGCAGTGCATGTAGAGCCATAGATTTCAGGCAAATTAATAGGAAGGCCCTGGAACAGAGCCTCGATTTCAGATTTTTCACTTCCTGACAGGAAGTTTGCTGCAAAATGAGTTCTGTTTTACTCACAGATATAATTCAAACGGTTTTAGAAACTAGAGAGGGTTTTCTATCCAATAGTAATAATAATATGCATATTGTACGAGCAAGAATTGAGTACGAGGCAGTTTAATTTGGGCACGATTTTTTACAAAGTGAAAATAGCGCCCCCCTATTGACAAAAGTTTTTTTTACTATTTTCGACATTGTAGAATAATAGTGAAGACATCACAACTATGAAATAACACATATGGAATCAGTTAAAAACAAATTCCGTGTGCCCTCCCCGTCTCTAGTAATGCCAATATGGAAGACTATCGAACACTTCTCAAAGATGCCAGAGTGGTGGTCAAATTAGCACTAACTTGCATTAACAGAATAAATGGCTGAGAATTCAATTACGTGCCACAGAACGCTGAGGCAGCCCACAAGGTGTGCCGCAGTATGACGCAAGGGGAAAAGGGGAAAGGGGAAAGCACTGTACCTGCATTATTGCGCACCCAGCTCACTCAGGTGCTTCGCTACATCACATTTGACATTGTCCGTAAGCTTGAGTTCATTTGAACACAAAAAAATCATACAATGATGGAAAGACCTCTGTGTTGTCCTTGTTAATGCAGACAGAAAAGAGCTCCAACTTCTTAGTCATAGCCTCAATTTTGTCAGCTGTAAAAGGAAATAAGCAAACAGGAAACCACTCACCCAGAGGCGGCATTCCTAGTGGCCGGAGACTTTAATGCAGGGAAACTTGAATCAGTTCTACCAAATTTCCATCAACATGTTAAATGTGTAACCAGAGGGGAAAAAATTCTAGATCACTTGTACTCCACACACAGAGATGCGTATCAAGCTCTCCCTCGCCATCCATTTGGTAAATCCGACCACAACTCTATCCTCCTGATTCCTGCTTACAAGCAAAAATTAAAGCAGGAAGCACCAGTGACTCGGTCTATAAAAAAGTGGTCAGATGAAGCAGATGCTAAACTTCAGGACTGTTTTGCTATCACAGAATGGAATATCTTCCAGGATTCTTCCGATGGCATTGAAGAGTACACCACATCAGTCACTGGCTTTATCAATAAGTGCATCGAGGACGTTGTCTCCACAGTGACTGTACGTACATACCTCAACCAGAAGCCATGGATTACAGGAAACATTCGCACTGAGCTAAAGGGTAGAGCTGCCGCTTTCAAGGTGCGGGACTCTAACCCGGAAGCTTACAAGAAATCCTGCTATGCCCTGCGACGAACCATCAAACAGGCAAAGCGTCAATACAGGGCTAAGATTGAATCATACTACACCGGCTACCACGCTCGTCTTATGTGGCAGGGCTTGCAAACTATTACAGACTACAAAGGGAAGCCCAGGCGTGAGCTGCCCAGTGACACGAGCCTACCAGACGAGCTAAATCACTTCTATGCTCGCTCCGAGGCAAGCAACACTGAGGCATGCATGAGAGCATCAGCTGTTCCGGACGACTGTGTGATCACACTCTTCGTAGCCGACGTGAGTAAGACCTTTAAACGGGTCAACATAGACAAGGCTTCGGGGCCAGACGGATTACCAGGATGTGTGCTCCGGGCATGTGCTGACCAACTGGCAGGTGTCTTCACTGACAATTTCAACAAGTCCCTGATTAAGTCTGTAATACCAACATGTTTCAAGCAGACCACCATAGTCCCTGTGCCCAAGAACACAAAGGCAACTATATTCCCTCTCAGGAAACTAAAAAGATTTGGCATGGGTCCTGAGATCCTGAAAAGGTTCTACAGCTGCAACATCGAGAGCATCCTGACTGGTTGCATCACTCCCTGGTATGGCAATTGCTCGGCCTCTGACCACTGGGGCTAAGCTGCCTGCCATCCAGGACCTCTACACCAGGCGGTGTCAGAGGAAGGCCCTAAAAATAGTCAAAGACCCCAGCCACCCCAGTCATAGACTGTTCTCTCTACTACCGCATGGCAAGTGGTACCGGAGTGCAAAGTCTAGGACAAAAAGGCTTCTCAACAGTTTTTACACCCAAGCCATGACTCCTGAACCAATCAAATGGCTACCCGGACTATTTGCATTGTGTGCCCTCCCCCAACCCCTCTTTTTACGCTGCTGCTACTCTCTGTTTATCATATATGCATAGTCACTTTAACCATATCTACATGTACATACTACCTCAATCAGCCTGACTTACCGGTGTCTGTATGTGGCCTCGCTACTTTTATAGCATCGCTACTGTATATAGCCTGTCTTTTAACTATTGTTTTATTTCTTTACCTACCTATTGTTCACCTAATACCTATTTTGCACTATTGGTTAGAGCCTGTAAGTAAGCATTTCACTGTACGGTCTACACCTGTTGTGTTCAGAGCACGTGACAAATAAAATTTGATTTGATTTGAATTTTGTCCCCCACATTGAATATAGTTGCGGAGAGTCCCTGTAAACCTAGATTCAGATCATTCAGGCGAGAAAACACATCACCCAGATAGGCCAGTCGTGTGAGAAACTTGTCATCATGCAAGCGGTCAGACAAGTTTCAATTTAAAAAAAACGTGTTAATACTTTGCCCCTTGATAACCAGCGCACTTCTGTATGTTGTAAAAGCGTTACATGGTCGCTGCCCGTATAATGCAGAAAATACACGAGAGTTCAGGGGCCATGCTTTAACAAAGTTAACCAGTTTCACTATAGTGTTAAAAATGTCTTTCAAGCTGTCAGGCATTCCCTTGGTAGCAAGAGCCTCTCGGTGAATGCTGCAGTGTACCCAAGTGGCATCGGGAGCAACTGCTTGCACGCGCGTTACCACTCCAACATGAGCAGCTGCTATGTTTGGCTACATACGGACCGTTAGTGGAATTCCCGTGAGAGAGTAACGCTTAATGTGATTGGGTGTTAATTATTTAATTAGTCTACCTGTATTTGACATTGTGTTGTTATTTTGCTGAACACTAGATGGTTGAATTTCATTTTTGGCAGTGAAACGAGGCTACTCAGGCGAGAAAAAAACCTCACCCAAATGTATCGCCCCATGGGAAAATATAAATGGACTCTGTTTGAAAATGTTTAATTTTTATATATATATATATATATATTTTTTTTTTATATATATATTTTTTTATTTATATATATATATATATATATATATATATATATATATATATATATATATATATATATATATATATGAGAATCACATTTTTCAGTTTGGGAATAGCTGTCTTAAAGAATTGAATGGCAACATACTCACTTTGGATCTCACTTGGGGAAGGCCAAAGAAATAAAATTAATTTATGCAGCAACCATTTCTCTGTCACTAGCAAACACAGTCATGGGTGGTACTGTTAACTCTAAAATTCACTCGAAAGGCACCCTGGGAAATATGCAAATACGGCTTAAAACCCTACAGCAGGTCTATACATTTCCCTTTCTGGATGGCCAAAACATTTCTGTTTTACAATTTATGTCTGGTTCTTCAAAGAACCATCACATTTATGGTTCTTCAGAGACCCTAAAATAGTTCCCCATATGGCATCGCTCTCAAGAACCTATTCGGTTCCAACTTGGACCTTTTTTTTAAGAGTGTATGTACATTTTCTGACGCTCTGCCAACAGTAGAGTTCAACTTGAGAGTAAAGCAGTTGTAATAATTTCATTTATTTAGATTGTTGTGGTTTGGACTGCATGACATTCTTTGTAAAGGAAAAGTGAGAGACTGTTGGGAGGACATATTCACACATGCCTGTGATAGTGTCGTGATATCTTGTAGCAGGAGCTGCAGTCTCAATAAGCTCTCTCTCTCACTCTCTCTCTCTCTCTCTCTCTATCTTTCTCTCAGTCTCTATCTGTCTCTCTCTCTGTCACACTCTCTCTCCCCCCCAATCTCACTCACTCTTTATCGCTGTGCTTTAGGGTTTATTCATCTTCATTAGAAGAGAACAACTTAACAGTGGAAGCCTGTAAGTGCTGTTATTGTGAAGGGGAAATGTTTAGGAGCAACAACGGCTCAGCCGCGAAGTGGTAGGCCACAAAAGCTCACAGAACGGGCCCACCGATTGCTGAAGCGCATAAAAATAGTCTGTCCTCGGTCGCAACATTCACTACCAAGTTCCAAACTGCCTCTGGAGCAACGTCAGCACAAGAACTGTTCATCAGGTGGTTCATGAAATGGGTTTCCATGGCCGAAGAGTGGTAGTGGTGTAAAGCTCGACGCCATTGGACTCTGGAGCAATGGAAATGCGTTCTCTGGAGTGACAAATCACGCTTCACCCTCTGGCAGTCTGACGGACCAATCGCTTCCTGCCCCAATGCATAGCTTCCAACTTTGTGGCAACAGTTTGGGGAAGGCCCTTTCCTGTTTCAGCAGATCGGTGTGAAAGATCTTGACTGGCCTGCACAGAGCCCTGACCTCAACCCCATCGAACAACTTTAGGATGAATTGGATGGCAACTGCGAGCCAGGCCTAATCGCCCAACATCAGTGCCCGACGTCACTAATGCTCATGGCTGAATGGAAGCAGGTCCAACATCTAGCAGCATTGGGGGGGACCAAATCCATATTAATGCCCATGATTTTAGACTATCAGGTGTCCACATACTTTTGGTCATGTAGTGTGTGTGTGTGTGTGTAGAAGAAAGACACATAATATACATTTAGTGAATGTCTTGAGTGTATACAGTGAATGGATAGTCCAGTTATGTAATGTTTTATAGTGCATCTGTGTCCAAGCTGTTAATTGGACTGGCTGGATTTGCTCTCCATACAGCACTCATCATTATCTCCGTTACACAAACAGATAGCATGAGGGTTCTGCACAATCTTTTCATCTATATTTGGATAGGCTCCCCTGACATTAACAGGCATCTATTTAAATGGAGCTTTTGATTATATTTTTAAAACCATCCCTTTAAATCCAGGAATATATTGAACATTTAAACACAACATATGTTCCTCAACAAATGTTGCATGAAACGTTTGAAAGGCTTCTGAAAGACATAGGGTGATTTGAGGAAATGATATGCACTACGCTCTTCATATTTGCTTGTTTCTAACCTAGGATACTGATCTCTGCTAGAAATTGAGGTTTTAGCCTAGCTGAAGGCATGTATATTCTTAGGTACTAAAATCAAATCTAGGAATTAGGTAGTGCTGGGAATGAACGAAGCATGGGTTTCACAGAAATATTAGATTTAGAAAAGGCATGCATATTTCATGTACAGTCCATCAGCAGGATATCAATCTCGGCTACATGACATGCACAGTTGGGAATATTGAATCCTGAAGTTGCATTTCTCATCTCACCAATGTATCATGGGCCTTGTGTTTGTTTAGTAACTATTTTGGAGTCCACATAGAATTGTATTTGTGGTTCTGGAGACCAAAAAAACACCATGAATAATTGGGTGGATATATTTTACTGTGATATGGTGCCTTGCCCCTTTCTCCCTCAATCGCTCTCGTTTTCTCTCTCTAGCTCTCTCTGTCTGTCTCTCACACTGACTGAACAGATGACATATTCACACAGGCTGAGATAGTGATATTATTGAGCAGGACCTGCAGTCTCACTAATATCTCTATTTCTCTTCCTCTCTCTCTCTCTATCTGTTGAAGTCGGAAGTTTACATACACTTAGGTTGGAGTCATTAAAACTCGTTTTTCAACCACTCCACAAATTTCTTGTTAACAAACTATAGTTTTGGGTGAGTCCTGTATCGACGTAACCTAAAAGGCTGCTCAGCAAGGAAGAAAACACTGCAAATGCACATTTGCACTACCTGAGCCACTTGTGTGTGTTGTAGACTCCGTCTCATGCTACCACTAGAGTGAGAGCACCGCCAGCATTCAAAAGTGACCAAAACATCAGCCAGGAAGCATAGGAACTGAGAAGTGGTCTGTGGTCACCACCTGCAGAATCACTCCTGTTTTGGGGGGTGTCTTGCTAATTGCCTATAATTTCCACCTTTTGTCTATTCCATTTGCACAACAGCATGTGAAATTTATTGTCAATCAGTGTTGCTTCCTAAGTGGACAGTTTGATTTCACAGAAGTGTGATTGACTTGGAGTTACATTGTGTTATTTAAGTGTTCCCTTTATTTTTTTGAGCAGTGTATGTATGTATGTATGTATGTATGTATGTATATATGTATGTATGTATGTATGTATGTATCTAGGTATGTATGTAGGTATGTATGTAGGTACGTATGTACGTATACAGACCATGTTGTGCAGCATACCAAGCCCTGGGCCTTCTGTCAGAGTGACTTCAGTCAGGTCTCGTCCGAGAGCACTCCAGAGCTGCATGCCATGCCATTGTCAGCGGCACCATGTAATCCCTGTTCAGTCATGTTCAACACAATGCTCATCGCACAATCACAAACATGGAGGCTCTGACAGAAATATCTCAAGTAGGAGAGTGAGAGACAGGATGGGAATACAGATAAAACTACAGTAAAGCAAAGTCTCAAAGAAACCCTGCACAAAGTGAAAGCATTTTCTTTGTATTACGCAATACTTATACTTTATGGACATATTTACTGCCACAATACTTCACTTAGCAGATGCTTTTATCCAAAGCGATTTACATTACAGCAAGTGCCTACATTTCTTTCATCATTTGGAATAGAAATGTTCTACTCTCAGTGTTTGTGTGTGTGTGTAGGCCTATGTGATAAATGTGGGAATTGAACCCACAACCTTTGTGTTGTAAGCACCATACTCTTACTCTAGCATCTGAGTCCCACAGGACCACTTCAGTTCAGTGTTATGTTTGTTGTAGTATTAATGCCTTCAGCTATCCGAGTCAGAACTCTGGCATTAAGACACACTGGCCTCTCCAAGGGCAGTATGTCATCAAATTACCTCAGATGTCAGTCAAAGCTGAAGGGCAGACTGTCTCCCTGCATTAATATAAACAAATGATTTCATGCATAATACCACCAATAATTTAAAAAAAACATCTTAATATAATTTGAAAATGACTTCAATTTTTTCCTGTATATTAGTATTTTCTGTATGTATATTTTTGTTTTTTTCAACAAACACATTTCTTCTCTGGCAATCTTTTAGTTTTAGTTCAGACAATACTGTTAATCTAGTATTGGGAAGTGGCTCGCTATTGCTTGATTCTTAATCTCAGCCGTTGAGTCTGGGGTCCTTTGAGGACACTATGGTCTCTATTTTCAGTTGGCGTTAAAGCAGTGCTGTTGTCAAACACACTCTAGTTTGCAATTTAAAAACAAATAAAAAAATAGGCGCTCTTTAAAAAAAAAAATTGAACCCTTGCACCAGAGTTGGGAATTTACCTGTTTAACATCAGCTCGCTTGCACTAAGGTGGGAGGTGTGGAAATATTTATGGGGAGTCCTTAAAAATGTGCGCCAAATTGCTAATTTCAGGCCGCGCAACTGGAGATATTTAGGTAACACTTTACTTGAAAACCAGCATCATAACACATTATGATATTTTTTATTTTTTATTTATTATTATTATTTTTTTTTCACCTTTATTTAACCAGGTAGGCTAGTTGAGAACAAGTTCTCATTTGCAACTGCGACCTGGCCAAGATAAAGCGTAGCAGTGTGAACAGACAACAACACAGAGTTACACATGGAGTAAACAATAAACAAGTCAATAACATGGTAGAAAAAAAGAGTGCAAAAGGCATGAGGTAGGCAATAAATCGAATAATTACAATTTAGCAGATTAACACTGGAGTGATAAATCATCAGATGATCATGTGCAAGAAGAGATACTGGTGTGCAAAAGAGCAGAAAATTAAATAAATAAAAGCAGTATGGGGGTGAGGTAGGTAAATTGGGTGGGTAGTTTACAGATGGACTATGTACAGCTGCAGCGATCGGTTAGCTGCTCGGATAGCAGATTTTTAAAGTTGTTGGTCATAACCATGTCATAATATGTCATGACAGCTGAAATAACGTGCCATGACCTTTCATAATATGGTAACAACACTGTCATGACCCATATATTTATACCTATTCTGACATATACTGCGTTATTTTATGGCTGGTTATGACACCTATATAAGAGTGTCAGAACTCACATTTATTCAAATGTTTTTTTTTCTTTCCAAGAAGTTTCCATTCATTTGAAAGTTTGTTTCTTAAGTGCTTTGTTGTTGTAATTAATTCCTGACCGTCATGTTTTTTTTTATCATACAGTATTTTAAAAATGAATTGCAGAAACACACTGACACTCTCATGAAGCATTATGACCATCCTGTGTCACTTTACTTGTACTAGGAAAATGCACTTTATGACACTGTCAAGAAGCATTATGACCATCATAATAATATAAGCCAGATAGGCCTATCACGTACATGACCTTCTGTCAGTCATCAGCCAAAAAGAGGATGTCTTTTCCTGCTCCTGAAATCTGCTCAGAGCATTGGGGTAGATGCATGTCTGACATCAATGTGTGAGCAATTACGATCATAATTTAACGGTGTCAATTTCAGAAACTGTTATATAACATAAACATACCGTTGACAAGTAGACTGAGGTGTAATGGAATGTTTTGCCTTGTGTGGTAGGTTTTTGTGGGTCTTAACACTCTTATGTAGGTGTCATAGCCATAAGATAATACATTATGCAGTATGTAACAACAGGTCTAAATATATGTGTCATGGCAGTGTTATGCCCATGTTATGACATACTGCATTATGACATGGTTATGACCATGTCATAACGTGTTTCGACGCTGGGTGTCAAGTAAAGTTTTACCGATATTTAAGACCAACCAAAATCTGGTCAAAATCAGATTTTACCAGCGTAGGCGAACATTAGCCTAATCAGTAGCCTATCCTCAATGTTTTACTAGAAACATCATCTTTGGGAGCAGCACATCAGTCAACAGACATGACCTTATAGTCATTTTTTAACATTATTTTTGTCCAACTTTATGAGCGCTCCCCATTGAATGAAAAATGTAAGTGACTGTAGGAAGCCTGATTAGAAACATGAAGTTGCTATAAAGACTGTTTATTGTTATCTTCCACATTCTTCTTTTGGACCTTAAGGTCAAATCGCAGGAATTCCGATGGCTGTCCAGTGTGGGATCCGCTGTTTGTTTGTTTACCTCAACAATTCTTCACGTGTCAAAGTCACTACATGGCCTTATTAACGGTGAGGTAGGCAAAACATTTTTTTAACGTTTGATAGAAAACATCCATGGCTCAGACATGCAATGCCATTTTGAAATGCGAATGCAATTGGGCTAATTCCACGTTGAAGCCAATTACTTTTTTAATGTAAACCACAGGATAGGCTACATGTTTGTTATAACTAGGAATTTTATAGGGGGACTGTGTAGACTACTGTTTAAAGATAAACATCCATGACCTCCTGTGGAATTTGAGTTTATGACAACTAAACATCAGACACCGTAAATACACATATTTAAGCAACTACATAATTAGCTTCGGAGCAGGTTTTTATTGGCCAGTGAGTGGTCAAGCCCTCATCACACCTCCAACGAATTAATTCATAGAAAGCCTGCCTCTTTATGCTAACGCCAGCTGGTGTGCCAAATAATTCCCATTGTGAAAATAGCAACAGTATTTATGACACTTCCCTTGACCTATGCCGTTACCACCAGTGCTAGGATTTACCATTGAGTTAGGTTTGTTAGTAGAGTCCTATATTTGATTCCTTTATTCAATGTAATCCCTTAAATATATTCCAAATATATGTAAACAGTTTGTTTAATATGGCTATATCTGTCAGCAGAGACGTACTAGGGGTTCCAGGCTGAGGCTTAATTGAGCTAGCTAATTCTTCCCCCTCTGATGTAAACATTGTCCCTTCCTTTCTAACACCCTTATTTGTGCATCACAACAAGGCGGCTTGCATAAAACAAAGAGATAAGAATCCACACTGATAACGAACGACCAATAACATGCATAATCAATCTGTTTTACCCAGCATTACAAGTAGGTGCCTAGTACCCGCAGACCAGCCCAGCCGAGCCCAGACTTCACTTTATGATACCGGAATAATTAGTGGTGTGAGATAAGGCTGGAGGAATCTATCATCATACCCCTCGGCACTGGGATTTCCAGGTAGTAATGGGAAAATGGATGCTCCTCTGCTCTAGGAAGACGATCCATCATTTAACATGCTAACTAGGCAAGCGATTTTAACATGGAGATAATACAGGTGCATCTTTATCACATGGCCTCTGAGACTTCAGTGTGGTAGTATGGGGTTTCGTCTCTCATTATCTCTGGCCTGAGGTATAGTGAACTTGTTCCTTTTTGAGAAAGTAGTAGTAGTATGCGCAGTGGCGTGCATTCGTGGATGCTACGGGAAGCCAGGCTTCCCCAAGAAATTGACCAGGAAAAAAAGAAAAACAGGCTGAATGTATCTCACCGGTTAAAGCATCCGAACAAACAAAACAGCACCCCTCTGTCTCAGTATGTGTAGTGTATCGTTGAGGCTGTCTGGTCAGAAAGAGTATGACATTGTTGTCACCCGTAGCATTGAATGCAAGGGAAGCCAGTAAGCATTTGGCCTCCATAAAACAAATATAAAATAATAGCCAATCAGCATTGAGCTAAACTGAGTGAGCCTGTTCCTCTGTGGGAAAGCAGTAGTAGTATATGTCCCCCAATAAATGGTTGAACACCTCAGAGTTAGGCGACTGTTAGTCAACTTGATTCACATGCAGAGGTGAAATTGAAAGATGTTTTGGTGGGTAATAGTTGAATGCGCATGCTTGAGTCCTACGCACCCTGGGCTTTTTTCTACCAGTGGTTTTAACAAAATATAGATTACCTGTAGATATGGAATCACCTTTTTGTGCTTCTGCATAGAACACACACAAAAAAGGAATTGGTCCATCACCTGTGTATCTGATGTGCATCCCACAAGTCTCTCAAGACATCAGTCAACTACTATTTGTTTTTATTACTGACGAATCATTAGATCTGAATGAAATGGGCAAACCTTGAGAGCTGAACATTACAAACACATTGGTGTCATTCAGCGATACTAGGGAGAGAACAAGAGAAAGAGGTGACCCTTACTCTTTTACCAGATAGTATTCCAAGGACATTGGTTATATTTTGAGTACTGTAGCTATTCACTTAGTGCTATTCAGTTTCATTCTTCCTGGCTTGTGATTTCAGAAGCACCTATAGATAGCCTACTAATACTTCAGTCTGGACCAAGTATCCCAAAAAGTCTGCCTGCGTCTATGGTAAAGATACCCTGCATCTCTTTCTTTCTCCATGTTACTCTCCTAAGGACAGAGAGAGCAGCACAGCTGGTACCACACAGTTGGCAACCTGAGCTATATTCTGTAAAGCTTCTGTACTATATAAAGAAAGTGACAGGGCCTTTGTAAGTCTACCCTTCCCCAATAACTTCCTCGTCTTAAAATCATGCCTCGAGAGAAGTGGTGTGAAAGGTGAACAAAGCCTTTCCAAAATCCTCAGTCCTTGCCAAACATCGTCACTCAAAGAAGGTTCCTGCTGTGCCGTTCTATCCTTCCCCTATTTCTATCCATTTGTATTCCAAGTGCTGACTTGATTTAGGCCTACTACCTACCAACATTGACAGCAGAACAATGCATGCAATCTAAATGACCATGTCATGGCCCTTAAATGAGTCTCGAGAGTAGCTCTTGAATCATAAACAGGGGTTTACGAATCCCTACATCAAATACCAATGTTATCAATTATTCATTCCAAGATCTAGAAACATTACTCACTTTGCTCTGATGTAAAATGCCTTCTTAATCTTCAGATCATCGGGTCAAACTGAACAAATATTTCTCTTAAACAACTTGACATTTGATATTTTTGAACAGAAATGTTCCTCAAAGCAATAACTTGTTGATGACATGTCTTCCCTATTGGTTCCTCTTGAATATACAGATGTGTAAAGAAACTTATCAGTACACACTAGCAGAGTCTACACCAGTTTTTGATTTTGTTAACTACCAACTCCAGTGATAACTGTCGATCAGTAAAGTGTTGATTTATGTATGTAGCTTCTCATTTCTACTCTAGTCACCTACCTAACAAGCAGCACAATTTGCAGACCCAGTCAAGTCAGTGGTAAGTGTTGAGCCATAATGTGTTGGTGCAGTTTCTATTTTCTACACTAGTTTCGCTCATTTATTAGCTACCTATAGTACCAAACTGCACAACCTCATGACTGCCTAGTGATAACTGTCTTAAGTTAAATTCACACACTAAGGTACGGAGCGTACCGCTGTGTTGCAATGTCGTTTTTCATCACGAAAGGGGCGGCTACTAAAGGGGCGGCTCCGACCTTCAATGTACTTTTGTACTACCTGAATATTGAGAAGTAACTCATCATTTCTTTTTTTTATTGAATTTTATTGATTTATTTTGTATAAATCTGATTACTTCACATGGAGATGTGGAAAGCTAAAAAGGATAGCTAGCTTGCTATGTTTTTAGCCAGGCTAAAGCCAGATAGCCAGGCTGCCAGCTAGCTTCTACTAGCAAGGGAAGGTGACTCTTCCTTGCTTCGTTTCCATTGAGTCCAGAAGTCTTAACAGAATCCTATTGCCTGCCTGTCCACTCATGAGGGACAGTTGAGAAGCAATCTCGCCTCAGAGTGGAGGACATTGTTCTGCCGCTACATTCAATTTACACCAGTTTCATCCTAATGCAATAAACCCCAGAGCCAGTTCCAGCAGATTAGTGATAAACTGCTATAGCAGGAGGACAAAGATCTCAAGCCTTTGTCAGACAACATTGATTGATTGGACGCAGTCAGGTACATGGAGACAAGATGTAGGCTAGTTAATTAGCTCTTTGCTTCTGTTTCTAAGTTACTGGGAGGACATTTTCAACACACACACACATGACAGTCGGGCGCACACAACACCATGCGTCAGTGTGTGCAGCATCTATCTGTCTATGTCTCATGGAAAGGAGAAAACGATGGTTACCACCATCCTAACCTGTCCCCTGAAGGCTTGTCTGGCTAAATGATCAAACGGTTTGTCTCTGATAGAGTGACCTCAAGTTTGACTGTGTCACTGCGAGACAAGGCCGTTACATTGAATGAACAGTCCAATGTCACCCTGTGAAACGGCACTTCTCAGCAGAAAGTGAATTCGAAGGTAAGATGATGGAATCATATGAGTCATATCATGGGTAACCTTGTACAAGACACCATGAGAAAATGCACGACTTTATAAGGTATAGCCTAACTCTTGTAGGTCAGAAAGTTATTACATCAGGTGATTTTTAATATATATATTTTTTAATATATATATATTTTTTTAGAAAACACATCAGGTGAGACAGTCTGTGATTTATATTCCACAAATGCAAAAATGATGACTCATGCTATTAAATGAGAATCCTCACTCCTCCAGAAGGATTGCAGTCAAACTTTACAGACAGGCACTTCTTTTAATTTGGTATCTGATTGGCATTGGGAGTTGTATTTGTACCGGAAAAGTTCCCAAGCCAATCAAGGATCAAACAATTTTTCAACAATTTGGTCGTCGGGCGGCAAATGCTGCTCTCACTATCTATCTAATTAAAACCCAGAATGTACTGTATGGACACATCGTAGACCGGCCGACTCCGTAGGGAGATGAAACTTTGCAGTTGACCAGATGTGTCTGCTTCTTTCATCTTTCTTTACATCCTCCTCAGTGAGCGATGCCACATCTCTCAACGCATGACTACCCAATCTGAGGCACATTGCCCCCATCGAAAAGGAAAGAGAGAGAGAGAATGAGAAAGAGAGTTAAAAAAACAGAAAGAACACATGCTTTGCAGAAATTAGTGTGTAAACAACTATAAAAGCCAAACTTGAGCTTCGTTTTAATTGCATCCGTTTCGTCTTCGCGCTTCAAACGGCAAGCTATTGGTGGTTGCTGCTTTGATCTACCTCTCTGTCTCCCTCACCTCGTCTCGCTGGAGCAAGGAGGCTTCGACTTGGCTCCCCTGTCTGTTTAGGGATGAAAAAGCAAAAGCTGGATCTTGTTATTTGCATGATGATTAACCGGGGCCAACCGGGGCCATCAAATTCACAGTGATTTTTTTCTTTCAATACAATACTCTTGCTTATAACTATTTGTGTTAACCTTGGCTACCTGTTGAGGACAGAGGGCGCTGTTTCACTTTGGGGGAAAATCGTGCCCAATTTAAACGGCCTCGTACTCAATTCTTGCTCGTACAATATGCATATTATTATTACTATTGGATAGAAAACACTCTCTAGTTTCTAAAACCGTTTGAATTATATCTGTGAGTAAAACAGAACTCCTTTTGCAGCAAACTTCCTGACAGGAAGTGGAAAATCTGAAATCGATGCACTGTTCTAGGGCCTGCCTATTAAAGTCCTTGATATTTAAAAGTTTAGATGCACTTCATACGTCTTCCACTAGATGTCGACAGGCAGTGAGAGAAGAAATGGAGTGTGTAACTTGATCTGGTGTCGAATAATAGCTCTCGGCATGACGTGTCACCAGTTTCCTGTTTTCTGGAGAGCGCGAGAAGGGACCTGGATTTGTCTTCTGATAAGCTGTCGTTATGGATGACTAACATCTCCGGCTTTGATTTTATTTGATACATGTGACAATATCATCGTAAAGTATGTTTTTTCAATATAGTTTAATCAGATTATTGAAATTTTTTCGGGAGTTTTGCCGTGTTCCGTTCTCTGAGTTTGTTGACGATGGAGAGATTCGCGCCACTTGGCAAGTGCGCTTGCTAAATCGAGAGGGAAAAAGGTCGTTCTAAATCCAAACAACGATTGTTCCCGACAAAGGACCCCTTGTACAACATTCTGATGAAAGATCATCAAAAGTAGGACCCATTTTATGATGCTATTTCATATATCTGTCGAACATGTTGTACTAGTCGTTTGCGCCCAGATTTTGGGTACTCTCTCGCTATACCTAAGCTGGATGTCGTAATGAAGTTATTTTTAGAATTCTAACACGGCGATTGCATTAAGAACTAGTGTATCTATCATTTCCTATACAACATGTATTTTTTAGTTATGTTTATGAATAGTTATTTGGTCAGAATATGTGTGTCAGATAAAGTGTCAGAAAAATATCTGGACGTTGTGGGAAAAATATGCTACGTTAGCACAATGTATAACCACTGATTTCAGCTCTAAATATGCACATTTTCGAACAAAACATAAGTGTATGTATAACCTGATAGGACTATAGGACTGTCATCTGATGAAGCTTATCAAGGTTAGTCAAAAATTATATATCTTGCTGGTTTATTCGCTATCGCTAACGTGCCTATTGCTATCGCTAACGTGCCTTGATGAATGAATGCGGTAGTGTGTTAGGCTATTGTAGTAAGCTAATATAATGCTATATTGTGTTTTCGCTGTAAAACACTTAAAAAATCTGAAATATTGGCTGGATTCACAAGATGTTTGTCTTTAATTTGCTGTACACCATCGATTTTTCAGAATGTTTTATGATGAGTATTTAGGTATTTGACGTTGGTGTCTGTAATTACTCTGGCTGCTTCGGTTCTATTTCTGACGGTAGCTGTGATTGTAGCTGCAATGTTATACTGATTTATACCTCAAATATGCAGATTTTTCGAACAAAACATAGATTTATTGTATAACATGTTATAAGACTGTCATCTGATGAAGTTGTTTCTTGGTTAGTTTGGTTGGTTCTTGGTTAATTAGCTTTGGCTTTGTGCATGCTTCCTGTGCTGTGAAAAATGTCTGTCCTTTTTTGTATTTGGTGGTGAGCTAACATAAATATATGTGGTGTTTTCGCTGTAAAACATTTTAAAAATCGGACATGTTGACTGGATTCACAAGATGTGTATCTTTCATTTGCTGTATTGGACTTGTTAATGTGTGAAAGTTAAATATTTCAAAAAAATATATTTTGAATTTCGCGCTCTGCCTTTTCAGTGGAATGTGGGAGGAGTTCCGCTAGCGGAACGCCAGAGCCAGACAGGTTAATGATGAACAGGGCCTCAAGTTTGCCATCAAACATCCACATTCCAGTGATTTCTTTCAATACACTACTTTACATAACCAGCTCACTGGTCACCATAGCAACACCCACCCGTAGCACGCTTCAGCAGGTATATTTCACCGGTCATCCCCAAAGCCAACTCCTCCTTTGGCCGCCGTTCCTTCCAGTTCTCTGCTGCCAATGACTGCAACAATATGCCAAAATCACTGAAGCTGGAGACTTATATCTCCCTCACTAACATTAAGAATCAGCTGTCAGAGCAGCTTACCGATCATTGCACCTGTACACAGCCCATCTGTAAATTTTCCACCCAACTACCTCATCCCCATATTGTTATTTATTTTTTGCTCCTTTGCACACCAGTATCTCTACTTGCACATCATCTTCTGCACATCTATCACTCCAGTGTTAATGCTAAATTGTAATTATTTCACCACTATGTCCTATTTCTTGCCTTACCTCCCTAATCTTAATAGATTTGCACACACTGTATATATATTTTTTGTTTGTGTTGCACTGCTTTGCTTTATCTTGGCCAGGTCGTAGTTGTAATTGAGAACTTGTTCTCAACTGGCCTACCTGCTTAAATAAAGGTGAAATAAAAACATTTGTGTTCTCTCCCACTTAACCTTGGCTATTGATGATATACAAAGCACCTGTTATTCAAACAACAATACAAGTCATTTTGTAAACTCCACAGATTAATTTAATTTAGGCTTGTAAAGCGGCATCCTCGACGTTATAACCTAACTATACATATGAAGAGATGGTCCAACTGTTAAATAAATGCAGTATCTTGTCATTAATTCAGGGTACTATCTACATTGTTTCTTGTCTAGTCTCTCGTCACAGCCTTAACATTAGCTAATTTGGTTCTGGGCATCCCACGATTATTTCCAATCAAATTCAAACCTTCTCCCATCCCCATTGGGAGTTGGTAAGCTTGTCAAACATGGGCAGTAGCCTAAGCTTAGTTTGCTACATGAGGCAGAAACACAGGTGTTATGCTGTGAGGGTCCAGGAAGTTCATCAACATTTAACGACTGTACAAATCAATAAAACCCTCAGCTCTGTGAAGCAGTTCACACACACCCATAGAAAGGGCTACCTGAACAGTTTCAGGGCGTGCTTTTAATTTCACTTAAGATACAATTAACGGGTAGGATAGAGAGGTAAGGCGGTGGAGCACCACATGTGCTTTGTTTGACATCAAGCACCACCAGGGGGGAGATAAAACACAGGAGACAGCAGAAGGCATGCTGGGTGAAGAAGCCATGGGCTGGCATCATCACCTTACCGACTGAAGGGAGGCGACACTTATGAATCCCTTCTTATTAAATAGTAGCATTATCTACCTTCTGATAGTGAATCTGGAAGAAAATATACTAAAACGATAATATTTCTATAAATATAACCAGTTTATAACCACAACTCAATCCATAATCTACCTCAAACCTCGAAAGAGAAGATTTGCAGTCCAATCTGAGACTTGTAATAATAATTAATATATATAGACACCGCTCAAAAAAATAAAGGGAACACTAAAATAACACATCCTAGATCTGAATGAATGAAATATTCTTATTAAATACTTTTTTCTTTACAGGCTTCCACGTGCCTGTATGACCTCCCAACAATGCCTGGGCATGCTCCTGATGAGGTGGCGGATGGTCTCCTGAGGGATCTCCTCAGGAGATCCTGGACCTGGACTAAAGCATCCGCCAACTCCTGGACAGTCTGTGGTGCAACGTGGAGTTGTTGGATGGAGCGAGACATGATGTTCCAGATGTGCTCAATTGGATTCAGGTCTTGGGAACGGGCGGGCCAGTCCATAGCATCAATGCCTTCCTCTTGCAGGAACTGCTGACACACTCCAGCCACATGAGCATTGTCTTGCATTAGGAGGAACACAGGGCCAACCGCACCAGCATATGGTCTCACAAGGGGTCTGAGGATCTCATCTCGGTACCTAATGGCAGTCAGGCTACCTCTGGCAAGCACATGGAGGGCTGTGCGGCCCCCCCAAAGAAATGCCACCCCACACCATGACTGACCCACCGCCAAACCGGTCATGCTGGAGGATGTTGCAGGCAGCAGAACGTTCTCCACGGCGTCTCCAGACTCTGTCACGTCGGTCACATGTGCTCGGTGTGAACCTGCTTTCATCTGTGAAGAGCACAGGGCGCCAGTGGCGAATTTGCCAATCTTGGTGTTCTCTGGCAAATGCCAAACGTCCTGCACGGTGTTGGGCTGAAAGCACAACCCCCACCTGTGAACGTCGGGCCCTCATACCACCCTCATGGAGTCTGTTTCTGATCGTTTGAGCAGACACATGCACATTTGTGGCCTGCTGGAGGTCATTTTGCAGGGCTCTGGCAGTGCTCCTCCTGCTCCTCCTTGCACAAAGGCGGAGGTAGCGGTCCTGCTGCTGGGTTGTTGCCCTCCTACGGCCTCCTCCACGTCTCCTGATGTACTGGCCTGTCTCCTGGTAGCGCCTCCATGCTCTGGACACTACGCTGACAGACACAGCAAACCTTCTTGCCACAGCTCGCATTGATGTGCCATCCTGGATGAGCTGCACTACCTGAGCCACTTGTGTGGGTTGTAGACTCCGTCTCATGCTACCACTAGAGTGAAAGTGAAAGCACCAAAAGCATTCAAAAGTGACCAAAACATCAGCCAGGAAGCATAGGAACTGAGAAGTGGTCTGTGGTCACCACCTGCAGAACCACTCCTTTATTGGGGGTGTCTTGCTAATTGCCTATAATTTCCACCTGTTGTTTATTCCACTTGCACAACAGCATGTGACATTTATTGTCAATCAGTGTTGCTTCCTAAGTGGACAGTTTGATTGACTTGGAGTTACATTGTGTTGTTTAAGTGTTTATTTTTTTGAGCAGTGTATATTCAGTACCAGTAAAAAGTTTGGACACACGTACTAATTTCTTGGTTTTTCCTAATTTTTTCCTATTTTCTACATTGTAGAATAATAGTGAATACATCAAAACTATGAAATAACACATATGGAATCATGTAGTAACCAAAAAAGTGTTAAACAAATCAAAATATATTTTATATTTGAGATTCTTCAAAGTAACCACCCTCTGCCTTGATGACAGCTTTGCACACTCTTGGCATTACCCTCAACCAGCTTCATGAGGTAGTCACCTGGAATGCATTTCAATTAACAGGTGTGCCTTGTTAATTTGTGGAATTTCTTTCCTTAATGCGTTTGAGCCAATCAGTTGTGTTGTGACAAATTTGGGTTGGCATAGGTCAGTAGGAGTAAAAGATAGCTAGCGTTTCCATTCCGGAGCAAGCACCAATTAGCCTGAAGCTATCCCTGCTAGGGCTCCTGGGCTACCACCGAAGCCCACTCCTGGGCTACAATATCCGGGATGAATATCTACTAACTGCTAGCTTGCTAGCCCCGGTCTGCTAACTGCTTGCTAGCTATCCCGGTCTGCTAACTGCTAACTTGCTAGCCCCGGTCTGCTAACTGCTCGCTTGCTAGCCCCGGTCTGCTAACTGCTAGCTTGTTAGCCCCGGCCTACTAACTGCTAGCTTGTTAGCACCGGCCTGCTAACTGTCTGAATCGCCATGTCCCCAGCCAGCCCAACCACTCACTGGACCCATATGTTCATTTGGCTACGCATGCCTCTCTCTAATATCAATATGTCTCGTCCATTACCAACCTGGTTAGTAATTACTGTCTTATTTCACTGTAGAGCCTCTAGCCCTGCACAATATGCCTTAACCAACCATGTTGTTCCATCTCCTACATATGCAATGACATCACCTGGTTTAAACGTCTTTAGAGACTATGTATCTCTCATCATTATTCAATGCCTAGGTTTACCTCCAATGTACTCACATCCTACCTTACCTTTGTCTGTACACTATGCCTTGAATCTATGCTATCGTTCCCAGAAACCTGATCCTTTTACTCTCTGTTCCCGAATGTGCTAGACGGCCAGTTCGTATAGCCTTTAGCCGTACCCTTATCCTACTTCTCCTCGGTTCCTCTGGTGATGTAGAGGTTAATCTAGGTCCTGCTGTAACGTCCTGACCAGAGTTCTTATGTGTTTTGCTTGTTTAGTGTTGGTCAGGACGTGAGCTGGGTGGGAATTCCATGTTGTGTGTCTAGTTCGTCTGTTTCTATGTTCAGCCTAATATGGTTCTCAATCAGAGACAGCAGTCAATCGTTGTCCCTGATTGAGAATCATATATAGGTGGCTTGTTTTGTTTTGGGGATTGTGGGTGGTTGTTTCCTGTCTCTGTGTTTGTGTTCTGCACCAGATAGAACTGTCTCGTTTTTTTTCACGTTTGTTGTTTTGTATTGTTGTAAGTGTTCACAGTTCGTTATATTAAACATGTTGAACACTAACTGCGCTGCATTTTGGTCCTCTCCTTCATCACAGGAAGAAGGCCGTTACACCTGCAGTGTCTAGCTCCACTCCCACTCCCCAGGTGCTCTCATTTGTTGACTTCTGTAACCGCAAAAGTCTTGGTTTCATGCATGTTAACATTAGAAGCCTACTCCCTAAGTTTGTTTTTACTCACTGCTTTAGCATACTCTGCCAACCCGGATGTCTTAGCCGTGTCTGAATTCTGGCTTAGGAAAACCACCAAAACCCTGAAATCTCCATCTCTAACTATAATTTTTTCTGCCAAGATAGAACTGCCAAAGGGGGCGGTGTTGTAATCTACTGCAAAGATAGCCTGCAGAGTTTTGTCTTACTATCCAGGTCTGTACCCAAACAATTCGAGCTTCTACTTCAAAAAATTCACCTTTCCAGAAACAAGTCTCTAACTGTTGCCGCTTGCTATAGACCACCCTCTGCCCCCAGCTGTGCCCTCGACACCATATGTGAATTGATTGCCCCCATCTATCTTCTGAGCTCGTGCTACTAGGTGACCTAAACTGGGACATGCTTAACACCCCGGTCATCCTACAATCTAAGCTTGATGCCCTCAATCGCACACAAATTATCAATGAACCTACCAGGTACAACCCCAAAACTGTAAACACGGGCACCCTCATAGATATCATCCTAACTAACTCGCTCTCCAAATACACCTCTGCTGTTTTCAATCAAGATCTCAGCGATCACTGCCTCATTGCCTGCATCCGTAATGGGTCTGCGACCAAACGACCACCCCTCATCACTGTCAAACGCTCCCTAAAACACTTCTGCGAGCAGGCCTTTCTAATTGACCTGGCAGGGGTATCCTGGAATGACATTGACCTCATCCCGTCATTAGAGGATGCCTGGTTATTCTTTTAAAAGTGCCTTCCTCACCATCTTAAATAAACATGCCCCATTCAAAAAATGTAGAACTAGGAATAGATATAGTCCTTGGTTCACTCCAGACCTGTCTGCCCTTGACCAGCACAAAAACATCCTGTGGCGTTCAGCATTAGCATCGAATAGCCCTTGTGATATGCAACTTTTCAGGGAAGTTAGGAACAAATATACACAGGCAGTTAAGAAAGCTAAGGCTAGCTTTTTCAAACAGAAATTTGCATCCTGTAGTACAAACTATAAGAAGTTCTGGGACACTGTAAAGTCCATGGAGAATAAGAGCACCTCCTCCCAGCTGCCCACTGCTCTGAGGCTTGTAAACACTGTTACCACCGATAAATCCACTATAATTGAGAATTTCAATAAGCATTTCTCTACGGCTGGCCATGCTTTCCAACTGGCTACCCCTACCCCGGTCAACTGCCCGGCACCCTCCACAGCAACCCGCCAAAGCCCCCATCATTTCTCCTTCACCCAAATCCAGATAGCTGATATTCTGAAAGAGCTGCAAAATCTGGACCCCTACAAATCAGCCGGGTTAGACAATCTGGACCCTCTCTTTCTAAAATTATCTGCCGAAATTGTTGCATCCCCTATTACTAGCCTGTTCAACCTCTCTTTCGTATCGTCTGAGATTCCCAAAGATTGGAAAGCTGCCGCGGTCATCCTCCTCTTCAAAGGGGGTGACACTCTTGACCCAAACTACTACAGACCTATATCTATCCTACCCTGTCCTCGAAAGCCAAGTTAACTAACAGACTACCGACTATTTCGAATCCCACCGTACCTTCTCTGCTATGCAATCTGGTTTCAGAGCTGGTAATCGGTGCACCTCAGCCACACTCAAGGTCCTAAACAACATCATAACCGTCATCGATAAGAGACATTACTGTGCAGCCATAATCATCGACCTGGCCAAGGCTTTTGACTCTGTCAATTCACCACATTCTTATTGGCAGACTCGACAGCCTTGGTTTCTCAAATGATTGCCTCGCCTGGTTTACCAACTACTTCTCTGATAGAGTTCAGTGTGTCAAATCGGAGGGCCTGTTGTCCGGACCTCTGGCAGTCTCTATGGGGGTACCACAGGGTTCAATTCTCGGGCCGACTCTCTTGACATCAATGATGTCGCTCTTGCTGCTGGTGATTCTCTGATCCACCCCTATGCCGACGACACCATTCTGTATACTTCTGGCCCCTCTTTGGACACTGTGTTAAGCACCAGCTGTCAGATCAGCTCACAGATCACTGCACCTGTGCATAGCCCATCTGTAAACAGCCCATCTTATCTACCTCATCCCAATACTGTATTTATTTATTTATCTTGCTGTGTTGCATCCCAGTATCTCTACTTGCACATTCATCTTCTGCACATCTACCCTTCCAGTGTTTAATTGCTATATTGTAATTACTTCGCCACCGTGGCCTATTTATTGCCTTAACTCCCTTATCTTACCTCATTTGCACTCACTGTATATAGACTTTTTTGGTTTCTTTTTTCTACTGTATTATTGACTGTATGTTTTGTTTATTCCATGTGTTACTCTGTGTTGTTGTATGTGTCGAATTGCTTTGCTTTATCTTGGCCAGGTTGCAGTTGCAAATGAGAACTTGTTCTCAACTAGCCTACCTGGTAAAATAAAATAATAAATAAATAAATGTGCTGACCAACTGGTAGGTGTCTTCACTGACATTTTCAACATGTCCCTGAATGAGTCTGCAATACCAACATGTTTCAAGCAGACCACCATACTCCCTGTGCCCAAGAACACGAAGGCAACCTGCCCAAATAACTACAGACCCATAGCACTCATGTCCATAGCCATGAAGTGTTTTGAAAGACTGGTAATGGCTCACATCAACACCATTATCCGAGAAACCCTAGACCTACTCCAATTTGCATGCCGCCCAAACAGATCCACAGATGATGCAATCTCTATTGCACTCCATACTGCCCTTTCCCACCTGGACAAAAGGAACACCTACAGTTGAAGTCGGAAGTTTACATACACCTTAGCCAAATACATCTAAACTCAGTTGTTCACAATTCCTGACATTTAATCCTAGAAAAAAATTATTGTCTTAGGTCAGTTAGGATCACCACTTTATTTTAAGTTAAATGTCAGAATAATAGTAGAGAGAAGGATTTATTTCAGCTTTTATTCCTTTCATCACATTCCCAGTGGGTTAGAAGAGAACACTCAGTAGTATTTGGTAGCATTGACTTTAAATTGTTTAATTTGGGTCAAACGTTTCGGGTAGCCTTCCACAAGCTTCGCACAAAAGGTTGGGTGAATTTTGGCCTATTCCTCCTGACAGAGCTGGTGTAACAGAGTCAGGTTTGTAGGCCTCCTTGCTCGCACACGCTTTTTCAGTTCTGCCCAAAAATTTGCTATGGGATTTGAGGTAAGGGCTTTGTGATGGCCACTCCAATACCTTGACTTTGTTGCCCTTAAGCCATTTTTCCACAACTTTGGAAGTATGCTTGGGGTTATTGTCCATTTGGAAGACCCATTTGCGACCAAGCTTTAACTTCCTGACTAATGTCTTGAGATGTTGCTTCAATATATCCACATAATTCTCCTACCTCATGATGTAATTTGTTTTGTGAGGTGCACCAGTCCCTCCTGCAGCAAAGCTCCCCCACAACATGATGCTGCCACCCCCGTGCTTCACGGTTGAGATGGTGTTCTTCGGCTTGCAAGCATCCCCCTTTTACCTCCAAATATAACGATGGTCAAAATGGCCAAATAGTTATATTTTTGTTTCATCAGACCAGAGGACGTTTCTCCAAGTACAATCTTTGTCCCCATGTGCAGTTGCAAACCGTAGTCTGGCTTTTTTTATGGTGGTTTTGGAGCAGTGGCTTCTTCCTTGCTGAGCGGCCTTTCAGGTTATGTCGATATAGGACTCGTTTTACTGTGGATATAGATACTTTTGTACCTGTTTTCTGCAGCATCCTTACAAGGTCCTTTGCTGTTGTTCTGGGATTGATTTGCACTTTTCTCACCAAAGTACGTTCATCTCTAAGAGACAGAATGCGTCTCCTTCCTGAGGGGTATGACTGCTGCGTAGTCCTATGGTGTATATACTTCCGTATTATTTTTTGTACAGATGAACGTGGTACCTTCAGGCGTTTGGAAATTTCTCCCGAGGATGAACCAGACTTGTGGAGGTCTACAATTTTTTTTGAGATCTTAGCTGATTTCTTTTGATTTTCCCATGATGTCAATCAAAGAGTCACTGAGTTTGAAGGTAGGCCTTGAAATACATCCACAGGTACACCTCCAATTGACTCAGATGATGTCAATTAGCCTATCAGAAGCTTCTAAAGACATGACATCCATTTTCTGGAATTTTCCAAGTTATATAAAGGCACAGTCAACCTAGTGTATGTAAACTTCTGATCCACTGGAATTGTGATACAGTGAATTATAAGTGAAATAATCTGTAAAAAATTGTTGGCAAAATTACTTGTGTCATGCACAAAGTAGATGTCCTAACTGACTTGCCAAAACTATAGTTTGTTAACAAGACATTTGTGGAGTGGTTGAAAAATGAGTTTAATTGACTTCAACCTAAGTGCATGTAAACCTTTGACTTCAACTGTATGTGAGAATGCTAATCATTTACTACAGCTCAGCATTCAACACCATAGTATCCTCAAAGCTCATCGCTAAGCTAAGAATCCTGGGGCTAAACACCTCCCTCTGCAACTGGATCCTGGACTTCCTGATGGGCCTCCCCCAGGTGATGAGGGTAGGTAGCAACACATCTGCCACGCTGATCCTCAACACTGGAGCCCCCCAGGGGTGCGTGCTCAGTTCCCTCCTGTATTCCCCGTAAACCCACGACTGCATAGCCAGGCACGACTCCAACACCATCATTAAGTTTGCAGATGACACAACATTGGTAGGCCTGATCACTGACAACGACGAGACTGCCTACAGGGATGCGGTCACAGACCTGGCCTTGTGGTGCCAGAATAACAACCTATCCCTCAACGTAACCAAGACTAAGGAGATGATTGTGAAGTACAGGAAAAGAAGGACCAAGAACACGCCCATTCTCATCGACGGGGCTTTAGTGGAGCAGGTTGAGAGCTTCAAGTTCCTTGGTGTCCACATCACCAACAAACTAGAATGGTCCAAATACACCAAGAAAGTCGTGAAGAGGGCACGACAAAACCTATTCCCCCTCAGGAAACTAAAAAGATTTGGCATGGGTCCTCAGATCCTCAAAGGGTTCTGCACCTGCAATATCGAGAGCATCCTGACTGGTTGCATCACTGCCTGGTACGGCAATTGCTCGGCCTTCTGACCGCAAGGCACTAATGAGGGTAATACGTATGGCCCAGCACATCACTGGGGCTAAGCTGCCTGCCATCCAGAACTTCTACACCAGGCGATGTCAGAGGAAGGGCCTAAAAGTTGTCATAGACCCCAGTCACCCCAGTCATAGACTGTTTTCTCTACTACTGCATGGCAAGCGATACCGGAGTGCGAAGTCTAGGACAAAAATAATTCTCAACTGTTTTTACCCCCAAGCCATAAGATTCCAGAACAGGTAATCAAATGGCTACCCGGACTATTTGCATTGTGTTCCCCCCCTCCCCCCTCCCCCAACCCCTCTTTGTCACAATAACTATACATTCATGTACATACTACCTCAGTTGGCCCGACATACCAGTGCCCCTGCACATATGCTAACCGGGCTTTCTGCATTGTGGCCCGCCACCCGTTACATACCACCCGCCAACCCCTCTTTTACGCTACTGCTTCTCTCTGTTTATCATAAATGCATAGTCACTTTAACCATATCTACATGTACATACTACCTCAATCAGCCCAACTAACTGGTGCCTGTATGTAGCCTCGTTACTGTATATAGCCTCTCTACTGTTTTTTTAACTGTCCTTTTTCTGTTGTTTTATTTCTTTACTTACCTATTGTTCACCTAATACCTTTTTTGCACTGTTGCTTAGAGCCTGTAAGTAAGCTTTTCACTGTAAGGTCTACACCTGATGTATTCGGTGCATGTGACAAATACACTTTGTTTTGATTTGTTCAGAGGAGACCGTGTGAATCAAGCCTTCATGGTCGAATTGCTGCAAAGAAACCGCTACTAAAGGACACCAATAAGAAGAAGACGCTTGGGCCAAGAAACACGAGCAATGGAGATTAGACCAGTGGAAATCTGTCCTTTGGTCTGATGAGTCCAAATGTTATATTTTGGTTCCAACCCCCGTGTCTTTGTGAGACGCAGAGTAGGTGAACAGATGATATCCGCATGTGTGGTTCCCACCGTGAAGCACGGAGGAGGAGGCGTGATGGTGTGGGGTTGCTTTTCTGGTGACACTGTCTGTGATTTATCTTGAATTCAAGGCACACTTAACCGACATTGGCTACCATAGCATTCTGCAGTGATACGCCATCCATCTGGTTTGCACTTAGTCCCACTATCATTTGTTTTTCAACAGTGCAATGACCCCAAACACACCTCCAGGCTGTGTAAGAGCTATTTGACGAAGAAGGAGAGTGATGGAGTGCTGCATTAGATGACCTGGCCTCCAGAATCACCCGACCTCAACCCAATTGAGATGGTTTTGGTTGAGTTGGTCTGCAGAGTGAAGGAAAAGAAGTCAACAAGTGCTCAGCATATATGGGAACAACCACTAGACTGTTGGAAAAGCATTCCAGGTGACTACCTTATGAAGCTTGTTGAGAGAATGCCAAGAGTGTGCAAAGCTGTCGTCAAGACAAACGGTGGCTACTTTGAAGAATCTAAAATCTAAAATACATTTTGATTTGTTTTAACACTTTTTTGGTTACTACATGTTTCCATATGTGTTATTTCATCATTTTGATGTTTTCACTATTATTCTACAATGTAGAAAATTAAGAAAAACCCTTGAATGAGTAGATGTGTCCAATTTAGAATGGTAATGTATATATATTTTTTGGGGCCAGGTTTCAGAGCGTTTCATTTGTACTTCACCCCATCTACCCCCAAAGTTTAGAAGCCACCTAGGTGACATCGGTGTCCATTTTGTTCTAGAATTCTCCCCATGTACAGTATATTGTTTAAACCATCTGTGCTACTTTTTTTTTAAACGTGAAAGTACAGAATGCTAAATTAGTTACAGGATTCTCCAGTTAACATTTTGATGATAATCAGGTCAAGCTCATCAAAATTATAAAAATACACAAAATAATTAAGAAAGTATAAAAGTATTTTACTGAGACAAACTTCCTTGCTTTTCAAAACATGATTGTTAATATTTCTCTCTTCTATTTGAATTAATGAACATGTCTTGGGGTGGCAGGTTGCCTAGTGGTTAGAGTGTTGGGCCAGTAACCAAAAGGTTGCTAGATCAAATCCCTGAGCTGGCAAGGTAAAAATCTGCCAGTTAAGGCAGCTAATCTACTGTTTCTAGGCCGTCACTGTAAATACGAAATTTGTTCATAACTGACTTGCCTAGTTAAATAAAGGTTAAATAAAATAATAATAATAATAATTGGAAGCTAGTCTGGAACTGTCTGACCTTCAACACATTCTGCAAGAGAGAAAAAGCTGCCAGAACGCTAAGTAATTAAAAGTGAGGCCTTTAATGAATAAAAATACGAATTAATTGAGCTGTGTCAAGGAATGGTGCATACACTCTGGGTTGAATTAGAGAGGGGTGGCTGGTGTAGTGTTATGGATTAATGGTAGTTGTAAACGGTACAGAGAAACACATAGGTCTACAATAATGTCATTCAGTGGAGGGGCTGACAGTGTCGATTTGAACCACATTGTGATGGTGTCAGATTTGTAATGTTAACCCAACTGTTGTCAGACGTTCACAGTTTAGCCTATCCATGTGGCACAGCACTTTGTTCCAGGAATACTACAGTAAGTGTGAAATGTTACACATGTTGGGAGACCCCCCCCCCCCCCCAAAGAAAATGTAATGACACAACCTTACATAAACAAATAACCTTCAATTCATGATGTTTTGATCTCTTATCAAAATGAAAAGAACCCTAGTGGTTATGAGCGTTGAGCCAGTAACCGAAAAGACTGTGGTTTTAATACCCGAGACGATCTGGTGAAAAATCTGTTGATGTGCTCTTGAGCAAAGCACTTAAAGCGTTTTATAGCAATTTATATCCGTTTAGTGCGATTTTGGGACATTTATTTCTGAAACGCTGTGAATTGCTGGGCACGCTTCCAGTTCATCCCGAACGCAGTTGGCATTTCCACATGGCAAGAGGACAGCTTTCCACCAAAAGACGATTACTCCCAAGAAAGGATCCTTTGCCCAAGATACTGATGGAAGAACAGCTCAAAGTAGGACATTTTTATTATGATAAATCGTGTTTCTGTCAAAATGTTAGTGGCTTAGGACGCCATGTTTTTTGACGTAGCTTCGCTTGGCGCAAATTGTATTGAAAAGTAAGGATAAATTAAAAAATGTAATTCCGCGATTGTATTAAGAATTAAATTGTCTATCAATCCCTGTCCACCCTATATTTTTTAGTCACGTTTATGAGTATTTATGTATAAGAGTAGATCACTGTCTAAGTGGCGCACGGACATTTTCGCACCAGCTTGGCTACATTTCACATTGTCTAACCATGATTTTGGTGGCTAAATATAAACATTTTCGATCAAACTCTATATGGATTGTGTAATATGATGTTACAGGAGTGTCATCTGAAGAATTCTGAGAAGGTTAGTGAAAAAATTAATATATTTTGGCGATGTTGACTTTTATCGCTCACTTTGGCTAGAATCAATGCTGGGCTGCTATGTGCTATGTGCTATGCTAATATAACGATTTATTGTGTTTTCGCTGTAAGACACTTAGAAAATCTGAAATATTGTCTGTATTCACAGGATCTGTGTCTTTCGATTAGTGTATGCTGTGTATTTTTACGAAATGTTTGATGATTAGTAAGTAGGTAAACACGTTGCTCAATGTAGTTTTTCTAGTCCATTTGTGACGGTGGGTGCAATTGTAACCTATGCCATCTACCTGAAATATGCACTTTTTTCTAACAAAACCTATCCCATACCATAAATATGTTATCAGACTGTCATCTGAGTTTTTTTCTTGGTTAGGGGCTATAAATATCTTAGTTTAGCCGAATTGGTGATAGCTACTGGTGTTGGTGGACAAATAAAAGATGGTGGATTATGCTAATGTGTTTTTAGGTAATAGATGTACATCTTTACATATTGTGTCTTCCCTGTAAAACATTTAAAAAATCGGACATGTTGGCTGGATTCACAAGATCTGTGTCTTTCATTAGCTGTATTGGACTTTAATGTGTGAAAGTTAAATATTTTAAAAAAATATTTTTTTTGAATTTCGCGGCTCTGCCTTTTCAGTGGGGGGGGGGGGGGGGGGAGTGCCGCTAGCGGCACCCTCATCCTAGACAGGTTAACCCTAATTGCTCTCTGGATAAAAGTGTCTGCTAAATGTAAAAAAAGGAGAATGTGGAAGGCTTAATTTGGGGTGTAAAACTCACCAGAGCGAGTCTTACTCAAATACATAAAAAAAAAAAATGTTGAGCAGAAAGCTTCACTTGAGATTTCCTACAGGTTAAAACAGCAGGGCCCAGTCAGTAAATGGTTGAGTCACAATTCCCTATTTCCAGTAGTGCACTGAGTTTGACCAGGGCCCATGCTTCCTGAATGAAACCCTATCCCCTACATGGTGCACTACTTCTGACCATAGCTGTCCCAAATGGCACTCTATTCTCTAGATAGTGGCATTTGGGACATATCCAATGTGATGGAGAGAGAGAGAGAGAAAATACAATTCTGAGAGTTGTGACATTCTGGAACGCATAGAGTGAGGGGATTCAAGCTGTGCATAAACGGCTGTTTATCAGTAGGAAGTGGTGAGGCATAGCTGGGGAGAACATGGAGGTCCTGGTAAGGTGTTACCCCCCCCCTCTCTTTTCAAGGAACTTAAATTATTTTTCATTAATCAGGTTTTTTGGGGGGTGGGTTGGGGGATTCTGATTGGGTTGCTAGCTAAAGGAATAATACTTTTGTGGCAAAATGTAAGGAGTGGTTTGTTTATGGGTTACTGGCTTTCTATACTCAAAATGTCATTTATGACTGCATGTGTATGAATTGTATGTATATTGTATGTATATATCCCCTCACTCACCCACCTACTATATATGTGTGGTACAGTATATCCTACAATCCAAATCCCTCCCTACATTGTTGACGCCATCGGAATGTAAACTATGTAACAGCTAGTTCAAGGCACCCCCAGATATCACCGCTTTCCACCCCGTGACGTCTTCATGTGATCTAATCACAGCAGTGTGCCTTGGATCTAACTGTGTCTACCTCCATTACCTGTGTGATGGCATCACACCAGGGTGCTACTGCAGCTCGCGCCACATCAAGAGACACTGTCACGTGCTCCTCTCAAAGGCTAAGCATAGGGGCCTGACACTACTGTACTGGTACTATATCTTTTTGTGTGTGTGTGTGTGTAACAATATATGTGTGTTACCGGATTAAACACAATACGCCAAGGGTCACCAAGATGGCTGGTATATGTTACCCATAGATGAACCATTTGTGTTATTAGCACTACATAATACATTCTCTTTGAGATACCCATAGAAAGTGCAAAAAAGCCCCTTTGGCCATGTTGTATAATTAGCATGGCTATGCTTAGATGGTGATGGTGGTTAACACGCGTGTCACAATGTGACAATTAACAGCAAGGAAAGTGTACGGAACGCCATAAAATAGTTGGGATTCACACCTACGTTGCAGATCACACCTGCTATCATCTGTTCACGCAATATGTCGACATTATATACAGTAACATTTGAACAGGAAAAAACACACCCAGTTGAATTAGCTGCTATTTACTTGAAAGAGAGAGAGAGAAAACGTAACAGTATCTTCTACGCGTTAAACAAATGTAGCTATTCCATCCATGGTAGTATTCTTCATGCTGTGTTGTCTGTGCTTTGGCTCGCCCCGTATGTATATTGTGAAGTGTGTGCTGGTGGTGCTGAGTGGTTGAGAGAGCGTCACAGAACATTACAAGCCCATCACAGGCTCACCACGCCTCATTAGAGTGCAACTAGCTGTACACTCCAGACCCAAGACACACACACACACACACACACACACACACACACACACACACACACACACACACACACACACACACACACACACACACACACACACACACACACACACACACACACACACACACACACACACACACACACACACACACACACACACACACCAGGGGTTGTTAGGTTGCTACATATCAGTACTTACCTCTCACTGACGGATGCAGCAGTGTTCTGGGACACAATGGCTACCATGTATCACCCAGTTGCACAATGTAGAGATAATACCCACATAGCTTTTGCAATTCTCTATTTTTCTCTTTTTATTTTCTTCATGACCATAAAATATGCTGAGTGTTCCAGCACAAAACGGCTAATAGGATCTTAATTTGATGACACTGTTGTTGAAGGAAATTTCCTGCACAGCATGAAATGCAAACTTGTAGTGTATTCAAGGTTTAAAAAGGCTTTTAAAGTTTGCAATTTCCACTTTAACATTTTAAACTTGATTTGCCCACTAAAAATATATCAACCCCCACAAAAATGTCCATTAATTATAATTCACATAATAATTTACATTTACTGAAGTTGCAGGATTATTTTCCTGCTGTAAGAAACTGGTCAAATTAAGATCCCACATCTGTAATACCCAGGTGGGTGTACATTGGTGGTGGAAGGGGGGAATTGTAAATATGTAATGAAAATGACTTATTATTATTCCTTGTAGCTTTGCAATGCTCTCTCTAGCCATCTTCCTATAGGTGACCTACAGTTACCTTTGAAGAGCAAATCCAATTAGCCTATGCAAGATACTTTTTTCGCTTGTGTAGCTCATGGGGTTGTGTGAAACTTACTCCTCAGACTGAAGTGTCCGCACTTGTGCCAGTGAATAGCTAGCTTTCACGTGGCGCCGACATGTAAGACGCTTCAGGAGGGTGGTCACGTGTGCTAACAGGGCAAAGGTCCAGAGTTCCCGCAAGGTATGGGCTCAATCAGGAGGACCTGGTTCTCATTAAGCAAGCCGCGTGACGTCCTTTACAGTGGTGACTTGGATCTGGGGTCGCTGTTGAGTAAGTTTGAGGGGTGAATGTAGCACATGTGCATGTGTAGAACTTACTCCTCAGCCTGAAGTGTCCCCACTTGTACCAGTGAATAGCTAGCTTTATTGCGTGGCATGACATCTTTTACACTTGGTTTGGCCCAGATGTCCACTGTGTGTTTGTAGTGTCACCACTGAGGCCCAGAGAGCATCTCTTACGGTTAGACAGAGGGAACTAGGGAACTCTACTATAGCCCTGAAACGAAACGCCAGGCGGTGCATATTGATGCTGCTTGCCTAGAACAACACAACACAGAAACCCCATCTGCACTAACAATGTAATTAAACGGTCCTGACAGCCTAGTGTGTGTGTAGTGTGCTTGTGTAGTGTGTGTGTGTGTGTAGTGTGGGGCAGCTGCATTCATATGGTAGAGAACAGAACAGATCACAAAAGGCTGAGGGGTGAGGGTGAGGAGGAGATATGAAGAGAGATATGATATGAAGCTATGCACCGTGGTATGAGGGGTGAGGAGGAGATATGAAGCTATGCACCGTGGTATGAGGGGTGAGGAGGAGATATGAAGCTATGCACCGTGGTATGAGAGGCGAGGAGGAGACATGAAGCTATGCACTGTGGTATGAGGGGTGAGGAGGAGATATGAAGCTATGCACCGTAGTATGAGGGGTGAGGAGGAGATATGAAGCTATGCACCGTGGTATGAGGAGTGAGGAGGAGATATGAGCTATGCACCGTGGTATGAGAGGCGAGGAGGGGATATGAAGATATGCACCGTGGTACGAGGGGTGAGAAGGAGATATGAAGCTATGCACTGTGGTATAAAAGGCGAGGAGGAGATATGAAGCTATGCACCCTGGTATGAGGGGTGAGGTGGAGATATGAAGCTATGCGCCGTGGTATGAGGGGTGAGGAGGAGATATGAAGAAATGCACTGTGGTATGAGGGGTGAGGAGGAGATATGAAGCTATGCACCGTGGTATGAGGGGTAGAGGAGATATGAAGCTATGCACCGTGGTATGAGGGGTAGAGGAGATATGAAGCTATGCACTGTGGTATGAGGGGTAGAGGAGATATGAAGCTATGCACCGTGGTATGAGGGGTAGAGGAGATATGAAGCTATGCACCGTGGTATGAGGGGTAGAGGAGATATGAAGCTATGCACTGTGGTATGAGGGGTAGAGGAGATATGAAGCTATGCACCGTGGTATGAGGGGTAGAGGAGATATGAAGCTATGCACTGTGGTATGAGAGGCGATGAAGCTATGCACCGTGGTATGAGACGCGAGGAGGAGATATGAAGCTATGCACCATGGTATGAGAGGCGAGGAGGAGATATGAAGCTATGCACCGTGGTATGATAGGCGAGGTGGAGATATGAAGCTATGCACCGTGGTATGAGAGGCGAGGAGGAGATATGAAGCTATGCACCGTGGTATGAGAGGCGAGGAGGAGATGTGAATCTATGCACCGTGGTATGAGAGGCGAGGAGGAGATATGAAGCTATGCACCGTGGTATGAGAGGCGAGGTGGAGATATGAAGCTATGCACCGTGGTATGAGAGGCGAGGAGGAGATATGAAGCTATGCACTGTGGTATGAGAGGTGAGGAGGAGATATGAAGCTATGCACCGTGGTATAAGAGGCGAGGAGGAGATATGAAGCTATGCACCGTGGTATGAGAGGCGAGGAGGAGATATGAAGCTATGCACCGTGGTATGAGAGGCGAGGAGGAGATATGAAGCTATGCACCATGGTACGAGGGGTGAGAAGGAGATACAACAGTACAGAAAGGCCTAAAAAAAACGTACATTTTTGAAAACTAAAAAAAAATGTACACTCAAGCACGGACATGTTATAGTAACAAAATGGAGAGAGAAGGAGATGGAGGGAGATGGAGAGAGTGAGCGAGAGAGAGAAAACGAGAAAGATAAAGCGAGAGGGAGAGAGACTCGAGTGTATGAATGATTGTTGTGATTTGGTCAAATAGAGAGTGTAGTTTTAGGTCAAGCCAAAGAAGGAGGTGGCCCACAGTAATAGCACCCCCACCCTAAACACATACTGTAAATGCCCCCTGTCTTTGTGTGTGTGTCTGTCTGTAATCTCAGACAACTGCCCTTTCTGTTACTGCCTTGCTGAGCAGGGAAATTGTATTTTCCAGCTGACCTTATCTCCTTCGACAGAGCTTTCAGTCCACTGCAGTCAGTTATACTGTAGGGTTACATCTCAAATGGCACCCTATTCCCTATATAGTTCACTACTACTTATGACAGGGCCCACAGGGCTCTGGTCAAAAGTAGTGCACTATATAGGGAATAGGGTGTCATTGAGGACACACCCCTTAGAGATGATGCTGACAGAGACGGACTATATTGTTATACATCTATGAGGTACTGTAGAGAGAAATAGTAGCACGGGATTGGAATCCCTGTTTTTAATCAGGTGTTATTTAATTATTCAATCATTCCATCTGTGGTATCAGATCACAGTACTCGCCGCACTTGCCAGTATGTGGTCAGTGAGGAGGACTCCCTCTGAAGAGGTGTTGCATGCTTTAAACTGTACTATAATGTCCTATGTGGTTTTTACCGTTCAAATGTCCTATTTGGCAAATAGTGGACTGTTAAGTAGGCCTGAAGCAGATCAAATAGCATAACTTTTTGGGGAATTGTTGACATACAGTAAGTATACTGTACTAAATGTGTACTACATTTACACGTTTCCTTTTCACCCTTCTTTATTTGCTTTAATAAATGAGCATGGCATTCAGTGTTGTTTCTATGAGACGGCAGTGTAGTGCTCTGGTTGTGTTTCAAGTAGGCCTACTAGGCTTTCAACAAGGGTGACGGAAGACGATCAAGTGGAGTGGAGCTTTTTAGAAACACAGCAGCTTGAATCTGCCAATCACACTCTAGTCTATAACATAAGAGAAACGTACTGGTAGTTAAGAGGAATCAACAGAAGGAGGATCTCAATGCCCCACTGTGTCAGTCCACTGCCAATTCACCGTCTCAACACACACGCACACGCGCATGCACACACACACACAGAACCATTAGAGAGTAAGACATCCACGAGTCATTTCAGAAAAACGTGTGTGTGTGTGTGTGTGTGTGTGTGTGTGTGTGTGTGTGTGTGTGTGTGTGTGTGTGTGTGTGTGTGTGTGTGTGTCTGTGTGTGTGTGTGTGTGTGTGTGTGTGTGTTTAGGTTGTGTACGGTGGCTTGCATGAATGTTGCTCTTGGCCTTTCTTCGCCGAGCTCTTTCATACTGGATTTCAAGTTGATCATGTTCTACATTTCAAATGTGTCATTCGTATTAATGTTGGCGCTCTCTCAAAGGAAGAGCCCACTGGTGTTATCCCTGCACTGCAGGAATTCATTAGCATTGCATAGAGAGTGGGTGCTGGCACACTCCAGCACATCCATGCAAATGGGAATGGATAGCTAATGTATTGTGGCAAGCAAGGATGTTTGTTTGTTTGTTCGATGCTGTGGATTTCTGAGATGAAGAAAAACACATTTCAGAAACTGCAAACATGTTTGTAGCTGTTGTTGTTGCAATCCCCATGTTTGGATATACTATACAGTAGAAAAGCCTCAGGGATTTGCTCGCAATGTACATGTATAGAAAACATGAAGTGCGTTTTATGTTTTGTGTTTGACTTGTATAGCTTCAGTGCGTTATGGATGTTGGTCATTTCATGCAGGATCTATTTTCGTGGAATAGGCTATGTAATAACAGCCCGCGATCAACTCCAAGTCGGGTCATAAACCTAATTTGCCTTGCATTGTCATTGATCGCTTCACAAATCACCTAAGCGCCCACTGTGTCCCACTGTTTCCTAGTCTGACCATATTTGGTTCAAGCAGGCTGAAAAGGAGCCCATCATTTTCAGGATCGTTATGAGACTGCCCCAGGGCCTCGGAGGAGACCTCACGCAGTCACACCGAGCATATTGTTTCATGATAGAAATGTGATGTTTTACGTCCCAAATGACACACTATTCCCTTTACGGTGCACTAGTTTTGATCAGGCCCCCTGGTCAAAAGTAATGCACTTTGTAGGGAATAAGGTGCCATTTGAGAGGCAGTCATGCTCTCTCTTTCTCTATCTGGGTCAGGGTTGGATGCGCAGTTTGCTGCCATTCGCTAGTGATCATGAGCCAATAAGGCCGATGACAGTGAGATCTTCCAGCTAGAGAGCACATCATATGAGGTGTGAATAAAAACCTTTCCACCTGGACATGCAAGAGCTGCTGGGGCCGTGCTTGGACATGCAAGGAAGGAACTGCCGGCAGGATTTTTGGCCTTTAATTGTCCATGGTTGTTGAGCTAAGACAGTGATCGTGTTAAATTGCTGAGAAAGTTATAGCTGTGAATTCTCAGGGTGAAATTTTGGACATGCTCTGCTTGATCCAAATAAACAATGAGAGAATAAATATACAGTTCATTAGAGTCACCAGCCTCAGAAATTGCAGGCCAAATAAATGCTTCACAGAGTTCAAATAACAGACACATCTCAACCTCAACTGTTCAGAGGAGACTGTGTGAATCAGGCCTTCATGGTCGAATTACTGCAAAGAAACCACTACTAAAGGTGACCGATAATAAGAAGAGACTTGCTTGGGCCAAGAAACACGAGCAATGGACATTAAACCGGTGGAAATTTGTCCTTTTGTAAGGGCCGACGCTGGAGAAGAGAAGCAGGTACGGGGAGTTGAACATCTAATGTGGAACAGAAATTGAAGAGTACAGGAAAAGTGTCAGATAACAAAAAAGACAAACAAACGTTAATCCTGAAGTGGGGAACAGAGCTTGGCAACAGACAGATACAGGGGAAGTAATGACAGGTGAATGAGTCCAGGTGAGTCCAATAATTGCTAATGCGCATGATGGGGGGGAAGGCAGGTGTGCGTAATTATGGTGGCAGGAGTGCGTAATGCTGGCTCCAGGTCATCTACAAGTCTCTGCTAGGAAAAGCCCCGCCTTATCTCAGCTCACTGGTCACCATAGCAGCACCCACACGTAGCACAGGCTCCAGCAGGTATATCTCACTGGTCACCCCCAAAGCCAATTCTTCTATTGGCCGCCTCTCCTTCCAGTTCTCTGCTGCCAATGACTGGAACGAACTGCAAAAATCTCTGAAGCTGGAGACTCTACCTCCCTCACTAGCTTTAAGCACCAGCTGTCAGAGCAGCTCACAGATCACTGCACCTGTACATAGCTCATCTGTAATTACCTCATCCCCATACTGTATTTATTTGTTTATCTTGCTCCTTTGTACCCCAGTATCTCTACTTGCACATTCATCTTCTCTACATCCTACCATTCCAGTGTTTAATTGCTATATTTTAATTACTTCGCCACCATGGCCTATTTATTGCCTTACCTCCCTTATCCTACCTCATTTGCACATGCTGTATATAGATTTTTCTGCTGTATTTTTGATTGTATGTTTGTTTATTCCATGTGTAACTCTGTTGTTGTATGTGTCGCACTGCTTTGCTTTATCTTGGCCAGGTCGCAGTTGTAAATGAGAACTTGTTCTCAACTAGCCTACCTGGTTAAATAAAGGTGAAATAAAATTAAAATAAATAAAAACTGCTGGGAAGCCTGGCACCCGAAGTGATGGGTAGCGTGAGCAGGCGTGACACCTTTGGTCTGAGGATTCCAAATGTTTTTTTTGTTAAGACGTAGAGTAGGTGAACGGATGATCTCCATGTGTGGTTCCACCGTAAAGCATGGAGGTGTGATGGTGTTGTGGTGCTTTGCTGGTGACACTGTCTGTGATTTATTTAGAATTCAAGGCACACTGAGCCAGCATGGCTACCAGGCATTCTGCAGCGATACGCCATCCCATCTGATTTGCGCTTACTGGGACTATCATTTATTTTTCAACATGACAAAGACCCAACACACCTCCAAGTTGTGTAAGGGCTATTTAACCAAGAAGGAGAGTGATGGAGTGCTGCATCAGATGACCTGGCATTCACAACCACACGACCTCAACCCAATTGAGATGGTTTGGGGTGAGTTGGTCCGCATAGTAAAGGAAAGCAGCCAATAAGTCCTCAGAATATGTGGGAACTCCTTCAAGAAAAGCATTCCAGGTGAAGCTGGTTGAGAGAATGCCAAGAGTTGTGCAAAGCTGTCATCAAGGCAAAAGATGGCTACTTTGAAGAATCTAAAATACAAAATATAAACCCTTGAATGATTAGGTGTGTCCAAACTTTTGACTGGTACTGTAAGTGTTCAGACCTTTTACTCAGTGCTTTGTTGAAGCACCTTTGGCAGCGATTACAGCCTCGAGACTCCCTGGGTATGACGCTACAAGTTTGACACACCTGTATTTGTGGAGTTTCTCGCATTCTTCTCTGCATATCCTCTCAAGCTCTGTCAGGTTGGACGGAGAGCGTCGCTGCACAGCTACTTTCAGGTCTCTCCAGAGATGTTCGATCGGGTTCAGTCTGGGCTCTGGCTGGGCCACTCAAGGGCATTCAGAAACTTGTCCCGAAGCCACTCCTGTGTTGTCTGGACTGTGCGCTTAGGGTTGTTGTCCTGTTGGAAGGTGAACCTTTGCCCCAGTCTGAGGTCCTGAGTGCTCTGGAGCAGATTTTCATCAAGGATCTCTCTGTACCTTGCACCGTTCATCTTTCCCTTGATCCTGACATGTCTGCCAGTCCCTGCCGCTGAAGAACATCCCCACAGCATGATGCTGCTCCACCATGCTTAACCGTAGGGATGGTGCCAGGTTTCCTCCATACATCACGCTTGGCATTTCAGGCCAAAGAGTTCAATCTTGGTTTCATTAGACCGGAGAATCTTGTTTCTTATTGTCTGAGAGTCCAAGCGGGCTGTCATGTGCATTTTACTGAGGAGTGACTTCCGTCTGGCCACTCTACCATAAAGGCCTTGTGCAGTGCTGAAGAGATGGTTGACCTGGAAGTTTCTCCCATCTCCACAGAGGAACTCTGGAGCTCTGTCAGAGTGACCATCGGGTTCTTGGTCACCTCCCTGACCCAAAGGCTTTCTTCCCTGATTGCTCAGTTTGGCCAGGTGGCCAGCTCTAGGAAGAATCTTGGTTGTTCCAAACTTCTTCCATTTAAGAATGATGGCGGCCACTGTGTTCTTGGGGACCTTCAATGCTGCCTAGATTTTCTTTGGTACCCTTCCCCCAGATCTGTGCCTCGACACAATCCTGTCTCGGAGCTCTACAGACAACTCCTTCGACCTCAGGGCTTGGTTTTTGCACTGACATACACTGTCAACTGTGGGACCTTATATAGACAGATGTGTGCCTTTCCAAGTCATGCCCAATCAATTGAATTTTCCACAGGTGGACTCCAAGTTTTTATTTTCACTTTGTCATTATGGGCTATTGCGTGTAGATTGATTCGTTTTTATTTGGATTTAATACATTTTAGAATAAGGCTGTAACGTAAACAAAATGTAGAAAAAGCCAAGGGGTCTGAATAATTTCCGCAGTGTATATATCCATTTTTGAATAGAGTAATTGAATGGAGATCATATAAACATGTCACTGATTTTAGTGATCCTCAATAATTGAAATCTCCCTCCACATGAATATATTATAAGACAAGGAGTGTGTAGTGTGTATACCACTCTGCCAGTAATCAAGACTTTGCCTCTTTGAACCACTAACTGCAATGAGAGAAAGTCCTCTTCTGAAGTCACGTCAGCGAGGAAACATGAACACGTTCGCCTCTTAGCGCTTCACAAGGACAAGGTCTCTTTAACAAGTGTGTTGGCAGTCAGACTGGTAATGACTTAGGGGGCCCAGGAAACCTCTTTGATAAGTGACTTTAGCCACTGCTGCTGCAGCCTCTAAATTCATGTTTGGAACACTTCTCTAATATGTCTGTAATGTTATTATCTGGAGATCACATTATGTTGTCCTCATAAACTCTCCTTGGCACACAGAGAAGCATGAACATCCTGCCACCTCACCTCTCTGGTAAAATGACAGAGAGGTGTCATCTGTCTCACTGTCATCTGGCTCTATCTGCCCCTCACTTAATATTTGGCAGAGAAATATTGTTTAAATTTTACAATATTTAAGTCACTGAAATAATATTGAACCACATGTTATAATCCTTATAATACAGCATTACAAGGGTTTGTACATGCTTATAACACTTAATAAAGCATTATACCTGCTGGCTTTAAATAATGTTCTACCTCATATTGCTTTGACCTCAAGACTGGCAAATTATGGTCGCATGACAACTCTCTAAGAAGCCTGATATTAAAACTTAATATAGATAAGGATACACAGAGAGAATAAAACATCAGAAAGAATACATTCTTGTGTTGTGTTAGAAAGCAATCACATCAACTGTCCCTGCAAACACAACTCAGCATAACTGAATCCGGCCACAATGTCATAACGCCATATGCTCTGTACTCTCAGTAAACGACTTGCGGTGTAATTTTGAGCATGAGCATTTGAGTAGGTTACAATCTCCTCTGTCATTCCCTACTCAGCTGAATTCATGCTTTAGGAGAGTTGTTGGTTTGGCAGCCCCTCTCTCTGGGGCACCACTGCTCAATGGGCTGTTATTGTACTGCACTATCATCCTGCACCAGGCATATAAGCAGATTGACTCCCTGACACTTTTTTCCCCCCATACCCCTTATTTGTAGTGTTTTTTAACATTTTCTTTCTTCCAGGTTTTGCCTTCATTCACTACTGTCACAATTGCAGTAGGTTGCAAAAGTTGCTGAATAGTAGAATGGTATATGAATGAATAATTTTGTCAATAATCAAGAAGGAGGTGGTTTTGTTCGATTGAGAAAGTCTCCATAATGCATTTCTATACAAGTGTGCATCCTCAATCCTCAGCCAGCAGACCTCCACCTCCTCCTCCTTCTGAATCACATTAGAAAGCAATACATCACCAGACAACTAATTCAGTTGTGAGCTCTCTGACCCCAGCTAAATATGAATGTATTTGTCCTGCTTCTAAACTAAACTATTTCCCGACCTTCTTTGTATGTTCTTTGTATATCCTTTGTGTATCTAAAAAAAAATACAGATACCCTTCTTTCCATGAGTAAATCCATTCGCACATGCACTCGCACACCACTCTACACTCTTAGAAAAAAAGGTGCTATCTAGAACCTTAAAGGGTTTTCTGACTTTCCTCATAGGATAACCCTTTGAAGAACCCTTTTTGGTTCCAGGTAGAACCCTATTGGGTTCCATGTAGAACCCATTCGGTTCTGCATTGAACCCAAAAGAGTTCTACCTAAAAATAGTTATCCTATGGGGACAGCCGAGGGGAACCTTTTGGAACCTTTTTACTAAGAGTGTACAATACACCGGTCCTTCCCAAACTTTTTCATTCATGCCCCACTTTCATCATTGTGGAACATCCCCACCCCACATTTTTCCTTACAATTGTATACATTTTGCAATGGGGTGGAGATCAATTGTTGCAGTTTTGTAGCAAATTACCTGCGTCATTCAAATATTACAACAAAATCAATGGGCTGAAAACCCTAGCTAAAGAATGTTAGCGGACATGAGCTATTTGACCAGCTAGACATTTCTGGGGCTATCCAAGGTCCGCAATGACTGACATGACAAGAGGAAAACTGCTGATTCACTACCCAGTTTCCATTGTTATAATAGAATGCAATAGAATTGTACGTACATACCCAAACCAGAAGCCATGGATTACAGGCAACATCCGCACTGAGCTAAAAGGGTAGAGCTGCTGCTTTCAAGGAGCAGGACTCTAACCCGGAAGCTTATAAGAAATCCCGCTTTACCCTCCGACGAACCATCAAACAGGCAATGTGTCAATACAGGACTAAGATCGAATCGTACTACACCAGCTCCGACGCTCGTCGGATGTGGCAGGGCTTGCAAACTATTACAGACTACAAAGGGAAGCATAGCAGAGAGCTGCCTAGTGACATGAGCCTACCAGACGAGCTAAATCTCTTCGAGGCAAATTACACTTAAACATGCATGAGAGCATCAGCTGTTCCGGACGACTGTGTGATCACACTCTCTGCAGCCGATGTGAGTAAGACCTTTAAACAGGTCAACATTCACAAAGCCGCAGGGCCAGGCGGATTACCAGGCAGTGTACTCCAAGCATGCGGAAAGTGGAAAGTGTCTTGACATTTTCAACCTCTTCCTGTCTGAGTCTGTAATACCAACATGTTTCAAGCAGACCACCATAGTCCCTGTGCCCAAGAACACTAAGGTAACCTGCCTAAATGACAACCGACCTGTAGCACTCACGTCTGTAGCCATGAAGTGCTTTGAAAGGCTGGTCATGGCTCAATTCAGCACGATTATCTCAGAAATCCTAGACCCACTCCAATTTGCATACCGCCCCAAAAGATCCACAGATGATGCTATCTCTATTGCACTCCACACTGCCATTTCACACCTTGACAAAAGGAACACGTATGTGAGAATGCTATTCATTGACTACAGCTCAGCGTTCAACACCTCCCTCTGCAACTGGATCCTTGACTTCCTGATGGGTCGCCCCCAGGTGGTAAGGGTAGGTAACAGCGTATCCGCTACGCTGATCCTCAACACGGGGGCCCCTCAGGGGTGCGTGCTCAGTTCCCTCCTGTACTCCCTATTAACTCATGACTGCACAGCCAGGCACAACTCCAACACCATCATTAAGTTTGCCGATGACACAACAGTGGTAGGCCTGATCATCACAACGACGAGACAGCCTATAGGGAGGAGGTCAGAGACCTGGCCGTGTCGTGCAAGCACAACAACCTCTCCCTCAACGTGATCAAGACAAATGAGATGATTGTGGAGTACAGGAAAAGGAGGACCGATCACGCCCCCATTCTCATCGACGGGGCTGTAGTGAAGCAGGTTGAAAGCTTCAAGTTCCCTGGCATCCACATCACCAACAAATTAACATGGTCCAAGCACACTAAAACAGTCGTGAAGAGGGCACAACATAACCTATTCCCCCTCAGGGGACTGAAAAGATTTGACATGGGTCCTCAGATCCTCAAACGGTTCAACAGCTGCACCAACGAGAGCATCCTGACAGGTTGCATCACTGCCTGGTCTGGCAACAGCTCAGCCTCCGACCGCAAGGCACTAAAGAGGGTAGTGCGTACGGCCCAGTAAATCACTGGGGCCAAGCTTCCTGCCATCCAGGACCTCTATACCAGGCGGTGTCAGAGGAAGGCCCTAAAAATTGTCAAAGACTCCAGCCACCCTCTTCATAGGCTGTTCTCTCTTCTACTTCGTGGATTACCAAGTCTAGGTCCAAGAATCCTCTAAACCGCTTCTACCCCCAAGCCATAAGACTCCTGAACATCTAATGAAATGGCTACCAGACTATTTGCACAGCCCCCGCCCCTCCTTTACGCTGCTGCTACTCTGTTATTATCTAGGCATAACTCTACCTACTCTACCTAATAACTCTACCTACATGTACAGTTGAAGTCAGAAGTTTACATACACCTTAGCTAAAAACATTTAAACTCAGTTTTTCACAATTTCTGACATTTAATCATAGTAAAAATTCCGTCTTAGGTCAGTTAGGATCACCACTTTATTTAAAGGCTATGCTAGGTAAAGCGCCGCCTTATCTCAGTTCACTGGTCACGGAGGCAACACCCACCCGTAGCACGCGCTCCTGCAGGTGTATCTCACTGATCATCCCTAAAGCCAAAACCTCATTTGGCCGCCTTTCCTTCCAGTTCTTTGCTGCCTGCGACTGGAACGAATTGCAAAAATCTCTGAAGTTGGAGACTTTTATCTCCCTCAACAACTTTAAACATCTGCTATCTGAGCAGCTAACCGATCGCTGCAGCTGTACATAGTCCATCTGTAAACTACCCACCCAATTTACCTACCTCATCCCCATACTGTTTTTATTTATGTACTTTTCTGCTCTTTTGCACACCAGTATCTCTTCTTGCACATGATCATATGATGATTTATCACCCCAGTGTTAATCTGCTAAATTGTAATTATTCGCTCCTATGGCGTATTTATTGCCTACCTCCTCATGCCTTTTGCACACATTGTATATAGATTCTCTTTTTTTCTTGTTTATTGTTTACTCCATGTGTAACTCTGTGTTGTTGTCTGTTCCCACTGCTATGCTTTATCTTGGCCAGGTCGCAGTTGCAAATGAGAACTTGTTCTCAACTAGCCTACCTGGTTAAATAAAGGTGAAATAAAAAAAGAAAAAAAAAGAATGTGAAATGTCAGAATAATAGTAGAGAGAATGATTTATTTCAGCTTTTATTTCTTTCATCACATTCCCAGTGGGTCAGAAGTTTACATACACTCAATTAGTATTTCGTAGCATTGCCTTTAAATTGTTTAACTTGGGTCAAACATTTCGGGTAGCCTTCCACAAGCTTCGCACAATAGGTTGGGTGAATTTTGAATATAGATACTTTTGTACCTGTTTCCTCCAGCATCTTCACACGGTCCTTTGCTGTTGTTCTGGGATTGATTTGCACTTTTCGCACCAAAGTACATTCATCTCTAGGAGACAGAACGCGTCTCCTTCCTGAGCGGTATGATGACTGCGTGGTTCCATGGTGTTTATTATTGCGTACTATTGTTTGTACAGATGAACGTGGTACCTTCAGGCGTTTGGAAAATGCTCCCAAGGATGAACCAGAGTTGTTGAGGTCTGCAATTATTGTTGTTGTTGAGGTCTTGGCTGATTTCTTTTGATTTTCTCATGATGGCAAGCAAAGAGGCACTGAGTTTGAAGGTAGGCCTTGAAATTTATCCACAGGTAGTCCTCCCATTGACTAAAATGATGTCAGAAGCTTCTGAAGCCATGACATTATTTTCTGGAATTTTCCAAGCTGTTTTAGGCACACTCAACTTAGTGTATGTACACTTTTGACCCACTGGAATTGTGATACAGTGAATTATAAGTGAAAATAATCTGTCTGTAAACAATTGCTGGAAAAAGTTACTTGTGTCATGCCCAAAGTAGATGTCCTAACCGACTTGCCAAAACTATAGTTTGTTAACAAGAAATTTGTGGAGTGGTTGAAAAACGAGTTTTAATGACTCCAACCTAAGTGTATGTAAACTTCCGGCTTCAACTGTACATATTACCTCATTAACCTCGACTAACCGGTGCCCCCACGCATTGACCTGTACTGGTGCCCCCTGTATATAGTTTCACTATTGTTGTTTTACTGCTTTCTTAAATTATTTGTTACTTTTATATGTATTTTTTTTAGGTATTTTTCTTAAAACTGCATTGTTGGTTAAGGGCTTGTAAGTAAGCGTTTTAATGTAAGATCTACACCTGTTGTATTTGGCGTATGTCACAAAAACAATTTGATTTGATTTGACATTGAACCTAGTTGGTTAGCTTTAGCTGTCTGCAGATATATGAATGCTGGCAAGCTATGATAATCACTTTGTATTGTTAGAAGTATGGGTTGGGATTATTGCCACATTCAAAACAGCTGGGAACTGGGAACTCGGAAATGTCCAATTCTGACAAAAAAAGGAAATTTGCTCTGACAGGGAAAAATAGAAAACGGTCTTCCAACTTGGAATTCCAACTCGGGAATTCGGGACTCTTTTTAGAGCCCCGACTTTCCGAACTGAAGATCACTGATGTCATGATTTGACCTCATATTTTCCCAAGTTCCCAGTTGCCTTGAAAGCACCTTTATGTAATTTGTTTAGTTAGCTAGATAGATAGCTAGCTAGATACATGTCTAAACAAAAGACTCCACTTTGCCAGATGATTACATGATCCATGAAATTAGCTAGGTGTGTCTGGGGGTGATTACGGTCATCTATTGTATTTCATGAACATGTGTATATGTTTAGACAGTAGTGACCCATCCACTTATCTGGGGGGTGGTTATAGCATATCTTTCACATGACCCATCAATTTACACAAGTGTGTCTGCGTAAGAGTCATCTAATAATTGTAAAATGTTTATATAATATGTATCTGTATGCAAATATGCAAATAAGTATTTCACTGTACTGTTTACACCTTCTGTATCCTGTGCATGTGACAAATAAACGTAGATTTGATTTGATATAGTGTGCGTTTACCAGAGATGGTAATGTGAAGAACAACATGACCTGCACCAAAGTCAGATTAGGATATAGGTCTAGATAAAGCGTATTTTTGCTTCTACTTTCACCCCTTTTAGTCTTGAAATCTTTGGTTGTTTACTACACTAGCTCACTCTGTTTAGCAAATGGCCTCACATGTGAATCCTTGAAGAGATGGGTGGGGCTAAGGCTTAAGAGGGTGTGAACGATGCTGAATGGGTGTTGACAAAGAACAGGGCTCCAGCCGGTGTACCAAAACATTCAAGGGCCATTTTCTTAATAGTGGGGTAACAAGTTGATCAACTTTCAAAGCAGAATAACTTTTGCATTGTTCCTCAACTGCAGTGTAGTATATACAATGTTCAAGCTATGAATCTCTACTTTTATCCAATGTAAAAAAGATCACAATTTCAAATTTTGCTGCTGGTCACATATAACAACAGATTAAATAAATTAAGTAAAGTACGAGGCGGGAGAAAGGGGAACAATGGGTGAGTTGATGAGCGAGTGGGAACGTACAGTATAATGCATAATTATGTAATTACCAATTGTGATTAATGAACTGGGCAGGCCATTTTATTATATTAGTATATTCTAATTATAATCTCAAAAGGGTATGTACCCTATATCAGTCCTCCAAATCCAAGCAATCTTATCAGTCTTCTCTGGCCTATTTGTAGTACACAGTGAGAGCGTGCGTAATTTACAATGGCAAGAAGACTAATGGATGATCATGCTGCGTTAGCGCTGCTACAAGATCTGAATGAAAACGACTCAGATGGCGGGGAAGAATTTAATCATAACATCTCTGATAATTCTTCTTCTAATTCTGAGCCTCAGCCTCAACCTACACCTATGAGGCCTAAGCACAAAAAAGCCAGAATGGTACGCACTGAGCAGGTGCCCGCGCCACCAACACATGAAACGCTGAGACAGGAGAAAGGAAGGGAAGGCACCGTTTTGGAAAATATCCACATCGGGCAGCATGTGGATAGGAGATGAGGCTTGTGGAACCTTACGTGGGCAAGGGGAGAAATGTCACCGTGGACCATTTCTTTACTTCACTGGCGTTGCCGAACAAGTTGCTTGCAATTAAAACAAGCCAGGTCGGCACCATGAACAAAGTAAGATGGGAGCTCCCTCCCTCTGTGCAAAATAAGCCACCTGCACAGCCGTTGTGCTCCACAGTGGTGCTGAAGAATGACAAGACAACTCTCACACTATACTAACGCAAGGCAAGAAAGAACGTTTCTGTGATGAGCACCATGCATTCGTCAGTTGCCATCAACGGGGACACAAAGAGAAAACCGGATATGCATTACAACCAAAGGTATGCCAATATGACATAATATGCATCGTCATATATTGATAAACTTATGCAATGTGTTATGCTCTTCTGTTTAACGGGTGTTTCTCTTATGGGAAGATTAATCCTGACGTTTTCTACTCTATTCTGTTCCATAGGTCGGTGTGGATGTTTTGGATCAGATGGCACGGCTGTACTCTGTGACAGGAGGCACCAGCCACTGGCCTGCTGCTGTGTTCTACAACATGCGTGACTTGTTGTTTGAGCAGTGCAGTTAAAAACGTGCTTTCAGTTCCACACTATGAGGTTGGATTAATACTGTGAAATTGTGAAAATTATAATAATGCCCTTTTTAGTGTAAGAGCTGTTTGAAAAGACTGCCTGAAATGTAAGCCTCTTTTGGTCGAATGGAGTTTTGACCTGCCTGGTGACATCTCCAGGCAATAAATAAGTTAATAGACCAATAACAAAGACAATTACAAATGTCTTTGCAAATAACAGCTAGTTTTCTGTTTTCCCCTCCCCACTCAGACCACTCCCAGAGAGTCCTTGCAAAATTATTGCTGTAGAAATTGCTCTCTGCTTTTTGAATTGAAAACAATCACATTAAAGTACTTAATACCCAGAAATGATTTGATATTGAGATCAAAATGGCTGCATTGGACCTTTTTTAATTATTTTATTTTTTTACAAATGTGTTTGTTTATCTCCTGTTTCTGTAGCATGATGCAGCTTAATGTACAAGTACATTGGACAATAAGCTTATATGCACATACTATCTAGTTATACTATATTCAGGCCATCATAACATGCAGTTTTCCTCCGAGTAGACTTTTCGTATATGTCAAAACTGAGAGGCATCAGTTTGTTCCTCCCTGGTTAAGGTAACAACACTGACATGTTGACAGCTTTGACGTGTGAGAATGGAGTGGTCCTGACTCCTGTGTAACATGGGTTACAGCAGAAATGTCATGTGACGATGATGGAGTTGCCATCCCCTGGTGTCCATCAAGCTTTGTCTACCGTTTAGACTCATGGTCTGCATCCCAAATGGCACCCTATTCCCTATTTAGTGTACTACTTTTGACCAGGGCACTATATAAGGGAAAAGGTGCCATTTGGGACACATACCTGTGTCACAGACAACATAAAGGCACATACCTGTGTCACAGACAACAATAAAGGCATATACCTGTGTCACAGACAACAATAAAGGCATATACCTGTGTCACAGACAACAATAAAGGCACATACCTGTGTCACAGACAACAATAAAGGCACATACCTGTGTCACAGACAACATAAAGGCACATACCTGTGTCACAGACAACATAAAGGCACATACCTGTGTCACAGACAACAATAAAGGCACATACCTGTGTCACAGACAACAATAAAGGCACATACCTGTGTCACAGACAACAATAAAGGCACATACCTGTGTCACAGACAACAATAAAGGCACATACCTGTGTCACAGACAACAATAAAGGCACATACCTGTGTCACAGACAACAATAAAGGCACATACCTGTGTCACAGACAACATAAAGGCACATACCTGTGTCACAGACAACATAAAGGCACATACCTGTGTCACAGACAACAATAAAGGCACATACCTGTGTCACAGACAACAATAAAGGCACATACCTGTGTCACAGACAACAATAAAGGCACATACCTGTGTCACAGACAACAATAAAGGCACATACCTGTGTCACAGACAACAATAAAGGCACATACCTGTGTCACAGACAACAATAAAGGCATGACAGAAGCCCCTTCGAGCACATACTGTACATACATGATACTGTAAATAGAATTCTATATTTTGTAGCCAAGTCACCAATTAACATTAGCTTGATCTCCCTTCGAGCACATACTGTACATACATGATACTGTAAATATAATTCTATATTTTGTAGCCAAGTCACCAATTAACATTGGACTGTAGGCTGCATGTTGCCCACATGCAAAGTGATAAAGCTTGCAGAAGAGCCTGAAAAAAGCATCTAAATAGCTTTGTAATACATGTAGCAATTATAAAAGATGTTCATGCCTACATGGTCGACTGCCAGCAGTTATAGGCGTAACACCGTCAGAGAAAACATCGCAGCGAACAAGACGCCATGTGAAAACCATTAAAACGTAAGCAGCTATTAATCATTTATATCAAAGCAGACACTGACCAGAGAAGCTGAATAATTCCACGTCTTCATTTATTCTGAGGTGTCTTGCTAAGGGCTGTCTTTCTATTTTTGTGAGTCATTTACACACGCTGGTAACAGCAGGCTACTGGATCAAACAGCAGTAAGTTCTGATTTCAGCTCGCGTTTGAACACCTGACAAATGGAATGCGACCAACAGGTTTATAAATAGACATGCTTTTATTTCATTGATCAAAACAGGAACAAAACAGATTAGTTTTCAACGCCCCAAAGCTATGTGTTGTCATAGAAAAGTAGGTACACCCCGCTGTACTGTTGCAAAAAACATTCAATAGGTTAAACATCTGAAAATACAAATTAGATCTCAAATGAAAGCCTTAAGCATTCACCCAGAATCAAACAACAGGAGAGATGAATGACACCCAGAGACTTTCCGTCATTTAAAATGGCCACAGTTCTTAAAATGGTTATCGTCTAACAAAATGTTCAATTCAACACATTATGTGCTATATTATATTGTTAACTTCAGCAGAAAGGCAGTACAAACAAAATCCCAAACTGTGGAGGGGCCTGATATAAACCTCTTCTATCAGTCAGGCTTTTGTTAGGGTTAGCATTATTAGCAGTTGACTTTGATCCTGATACAAGTTTCCTTCCTAGTCAATAACATCCTCTGAATTCCAATGGACTGTTCTTTATTTGTTCATACCACTAATGCCACTGCAGAGATTACACAAGGCTGCCTGTCCAAAGTAGATTTTCTCTGAAATGTTTGAACTGAACTCATCATACGCAAACCCAGCCAGAGTCAAATAGAGAGAGAAAGAGAGAGATGGAGAGAGAGTAGCGGTGGTGAATGTGATGCTAGCTAGCTGCCAATGCAACTCTGTCAGCCTACTGCTTAAAAACGGGCTTACCACTCCTGTCCATATGTCACATCAAAGCGTTGGTAGGGGTACGTGGGATGCTTTACTTTCAGAGACCGACGGGTAACCTGTAATCTCTCAGAGTAAACAGCATTTGGCTGGCCCAGGCCCTGCACAGCATTTTGATCACACTCCGCTGTCAGAGAACACCTGTGGACGACTATCGAAAGATAAGACTTGTCAGACATGGTGAGGGGATGGGAGGATGGGACTGCACCCTGAATACCAATAGCTGGTGGGACAAATAACCGTCTGAAGGTAATTCTATTCCAAGGTCCCTTTGGCGACAGCATGCGGCTGAGAAATCGTAATTAGTTCAGATAATGTTGGGTGATTAAATCAAACGTGGCACCAGGTACTCTTTGTAGAAAATAGGGTGTATAATGGAAAGACTATACAGGGATTTCTGCTTTAAATCCATATGTCCATACGGAGATGTTTCCGGTGCACAATGACGTTAAAACACAGTAGCTCAATGGTCTTCTGTTTTTATTACATCTTCAGACATCAACGATCAATGGGGATCATTTGTTACCAAGGTAACGCATTGGTGAAATCATTATTTTATAGAGAGCATAAAGGTGAACTGATGCGTTCTGTTTGAAGGTGGATGGGAAAGATCCCCTGAGCTACTATTACTAATAAAATGAATTGCCCATGAAATGTGGCCACATGGATATCTTTAATGGGTATATTAGCACATAAAGATAACCAATGGTTTTAATCAAAATCAATATGCATGAGCTTGTGTTATAGCCTAAACCCTCACATCATAAATCATGTACATTGATGTAGGTTGGTCATTATAGACAAATGAAAATCACATCATTTCCAGTGATGGGTTATAACTGTTTAATACTGATTTAAACTATATATATATTTCAACGCTATCACGCTATCACAACCCAGTGTCCTTTATTTACTGGTTCCAGGAAACTGCTCTCCCTTTTCCCTTATTCACAGGATGTCCTCTGTTTCTATGTAAATTCCCAGATACTTTCTGCTCTCGTTACTGATAGTGGTAATGAGAAGCAGGGAAAAGCCTGTACTTGTCACTGTTGGCTGGAGTGTGGTGATAAATAGTCCCAATTAGCCATAACCTTCACTGAGTGACCCTGGCTTTACCCAGAAATCTGTTTCATTTGTTTGGAACAAGCCCATGTGTTGACGCGTTGGACGCCGTAGAAAATAGAGTGGGCGCAACAATTTTCCCCAACCATTACCAGCCGCACTTTTTCCCTGAAAAAGGCCATTTACTTTGGTCATCGCTAAACTGACATTTTTGTTCCTGCATTTTGTTTATAACTTTCCCAGTAAAATACCCTGAAAACAGATTTTTATTTAGAGTGTTATTAAGTTTGACTTGACCTAGTGTTACAAGGATTTCTCAAGCACTAATCTGTAAACATGTGACTTCTGTCTACTTGGTTAAGCACTCAATACTATGGATAAGGAGAGCACTTTTAAAAACAGTTCTACAACTTGTTTCCGGTTAAAGTGTGCTTATCGCTAATTTTAATTACGGTTCATTATTATAATCACCCCATTTATTATGATACTTATAATTAGATGTGCATATGAGTATTCAAGAGGACTCCAAGCCTTGATTATGGCTGGCTGCAGTGTATCCTGTTGTTTCCTATTAGCGTGATAACTTATTTCTGTCATTAGAATCTATGATTTGAATATTTAGCTTGGTAAGAGACTTACCAATGCTTACCAAACTGTTCCAAGGTTTATGTTTATTTCAATCCCATAGCAATGCAGCAGGATTCTCTGACAAATTAAAGTGTAAAAAGTGAGCAATAATGATTCAGTGGAAAAGGAAAAGTTGTGATGTTTCTTTTTTATTTTTGATTGGGAGAATTTATTCAATATTAACCTGCAGTTTCAATGAAATAGCCTGATTAATGACAGGGGGAAGGAGGTATACACTCAGTGTACAAAACATTAGGAACAGCTTCCTAATATTGAGTTGCACCCCCTTTTGCCCTCAGAACAGCCTCAATTTGTCAGGGCATGGACTCTACAAGGTGTTGAAAGCGTTCCACAGGGATGCTGGCCCATGTTGACTCCAATTCTTCCCACAGTTGTGTCAAGTTGGCTGGATGTCCTTTGGGTGGTGGTCCATTCTTGATAGACACGGGAAACTGTTGTGTAAAAAACCCGCCAGCGTTGCTATAAGGGCACAAGGCGAGACCCAGATGCAGACACGGGAGGCAGATGGTTTGAGTCTTTGATATTTATTAATAATCCAAAAGCGGCAGGCAAGAGAATGGTTTTGGACAGGCAAAAGGTCAAAACCAGTTCAGAGTCCAGGAGGTACAGTGTGGCAGGCAGGCTCGAGGTCAGGGCAGGCAGAATGGTCAGGCAGGCAGGTACAGAGTCCAGAAAACAGGCAAGGGTCAAAATCGAAAGGACTAGCAGAAGAGAATAGAAAAGGCAGGAGCACGGAAAAAACACACTGGTTGACTTGGAACATACAAGAAGAATTAGCATCGACAGACAGAAAACACAGGTTTAAATACCTAGGGGTTAATGGGGAAGATGGGTGACACCTGGAGGAGGGTGGAGAAAATCACAAAGACAGGTAAAACAGATCAGGGTGTGACAGTTGCAGTTCTTGACACACTCCAACTGGTTCACCTGGCACCTACTACCATACCCTGTTCAAAGACACTTCAATATTTTGTCTTGCCCATTCACCCTCTGAATGGCACACATACACAATGCCACGTCTGCTCCCGCTTGAGGGCGCCACGCTTGAGGGCGCCAGGCTGCCCTGCATCACACACTCCTATCATCCATTACGTACACCTGCCTTCCCTCGTCACGCGCATCAGCGATATTGGACTCACCTGGACTCACTCATCACCTGTTACTACCTCCCATATATTTGTCTGTTCCCCACCTCTGTTCCCCGCTCCAGCATGTATCGGCTTTTGGTTGTGTTACCTGTTCGCTGACGCTGTTCCTGTCTCGATCCATGTTCGTGCTTTATTAAATGTTTCACTCCCCGTACCTGCTTCGTCTCTCCAGCGTCATTCCACGTGACACACAACACAACCATTGTCTGAAGGCTTAAAAATCCGTCTTTGACCTGTCTCCTCCCCGTCATCTACACTGATTATCCACATGTGTAGATAATGTAGTGTAATGGTACATTTTTGTACCTAATCTTTTCAATATAAAGGTACAATCATTGGAGGCATGGCTTAGTGGGGGAGTGGCCTTCAGTTCTTTTTGTCCACCCGTGAGTGGAAGTGTTGTACCAGTTTAAGTGGTCTATTGTTATGTTAATTGTGAGCATGTCCACTGCCGGTTCTGAAGTCTTAATAATGGCTTACATAAAAGCATGTGACAATAAAGAGCTGTGATGCATATTGTAGTGACCTTCACCCAACACTGAGCAACCTGGTCAAGAGGTACAGACCTCTTGGTGTAATGGTTAAAGGGTTCGCATCCTGGTCGGGGCTACCCCCTGAATTCGTTACATTGGTGTCAGAAGTGGCGTGTACATGTGAGGGACTTGGTATAGAGAAAGGGTACGTTTTCGCCACTTAAAAGGAACAAACGGCTTTGTCAATGTATTGGTACCCGAAAAAGGCAAAACATCTTTTGGCTCTTTTAAGGTTCCAACTGCAAGGATACCTATAAGTAATGGTACAATGAACTACCTTATAGGGTACCACTACGGTAACACGTGTTTGTTATAGGGTAAGGTGTGATGTTATAGGGTACAATTCACTACCTTTTCTATTGAGAGTGCATTATGATCTTAGTAAGATCTGACTGTACAGAGACACTGGGAAATGGGTATTAAGTTATCCCATACTTTATTACTGTAACGTCGCCCAAGTAGATACCCCTCTGTCTTGACTACAGATGGGGAGACTCTAGGAGCGTATGGTTAGCTGTTCCACCTCAGTTAGGGAGCAGGAGAGCAGCTGTCGGGGGATTGGCCGCCGACCCTGTAGCTGTGAGCAGAGCAGACATCAAGGAAACCCTCCCTAATTGACTGCCTTCTGATCCCTGGGAGACTAGAAGATAGAGGATGAATACATCATTTCTCCAGATGGATTCCCTCCGTCTTTAAATAAAACACACATTTTACAGTAAACCATTTTTAAGCCGTTACAGTAACCAATTTTCAAGCATTACAGTAATAATTTTTCAATCATATCATCTCCCAATCCAGAGTGATTGTGAGAGGGAAGGGGGTCGTTAAACTCTGAAGGAACCATAATATTCAGATGTGAAGCCCCGTCGTTCAACAGATTCAGCATCTTACAACAGCAGTTTCCCAATGTTTCCTATTTCCCCAAAACAGCTGCCTAAACGCTTCTTAAAACCTGAAGGAGCAAATTAAGAATCCCCAGTTATTCCTTACTGGTAAGAGGGCATCACTAGAGGGCACACATTGTGTGTGTGGGGGAGATCCCCCAGTCTATATGACTCTTCTGTAGGGCACCCTGCTGAACACACCAACAGCAGACTGGGCCGGGGGCTCGTCCTGCCCTCCTAATAAGAGATTCCGTCTGCTTAGGGCCATGCCTCATATGGCTGCTTGGGGCCAGGCCTCATATGGCTGCTTGGGGCCAGGCCTCATATGGCTGCTAGGGCCAGGACTCATATGGCTGCTAGGGCCAGGCCTCATATGGCTGCTAGGGCCAGGACTCATATGGCTGCTAGGGCCAGGACTCATATGGCTGCTAAGGCCAGCTGCTAGGGCTAGGTCCCATATGGCTGCTAGGGCCAGGTCTCATATGGCAGCTAGGGCCAGGTCTCATATGGCTGCCAAGGCCAGGCCTCATATGGCTGCTAGGGCCAGGCCTCATATGGCTGCTAGGGCCAGGCCTCATATGGCTGCTAGGGCCACACCTCATATGGCTGCTAGGGCCACGCCTCATATGGCAGCTAGGGCCAGGCCTCATATGGCTGCTAAGGCCAGGCCTCATATGGCTGCTAGGGCCAGGCCTCATATGGCTGCTAGGATCAGGCCTCACATGGCTGCTAGGGCCACGCCTCATATGGCTGCTAGTGCCAGGCCTCACATGGCTGCTAGGGCTAGGTCTCATATGGCTGCCAGGGCCAGGCCTCACATGGCTGCTAGGTCTAGGCCTCCTCTAATTCCAGAGGCCTACCCAAAAAAACATCGCCCCAGAAGAGGTAGACGGAGCGGCCTCCTGGTCAGACTTCGAAGACTTCAGGAAACTGCAGAGGGAGCACCCCCCTATCCACATCAACGGGACAGTAATGGAGAAGGTGGAAAGTTTTAAGTTCCTCGGCGTACACATCACAGACAAACTGAAATGGTCCACCCATACAGACAGCATGGTGAAGATGGCGCAATAGCGCCTCTTCAACCTCAGGAGGCTGAAGAAATTTGGCTTGTCACCTAAAACCCTGACAAACTTTTACAGATGCACAATTGAGAGCATCCTGTCGGGCTGTATCACTGCCTGGTACGGCAACTGCACCGCCCTCAACCACAAGGCTCTCCAGAGGGGGGTGTGGTCTGCACAACGCATCACCAGGGGCAAACTACCTGCCCACCAGGACACCTACAGCACCCGATGTAACAGGAAGGCCAAAAAGATCATCAAGGACAACAACCACCCGAGCCACTGCCTGTTCATCCCGCTACCATCCAGAAGGCGAGGTTAGTACAGGTGCATCAAAGCTGGGACCAAGAGATTGAAAAACAGCTTATATCTCAAGTCCATCAGACTGTTAAACAGCAATCAGTAATTCAGAGTTTGCTGCCTACATACAGACTCAACTCACTGGCCACTTTAATAAATGGATCACTAGTCACTATAAATAATGCCACTTTAGTAATGTTTACATATCTTACATTACTCATCTCATATGTATATACTGTATCTTATACCATCTACTGCATCTTGCCTATGCCGCTCGGCGATCGCTCATCCGTATATTTATATGTACATATTCTTATTCCATCCCTTTAGATTTGTGTGTTTTAGGTAGTTGTTGGGGAATTGCTGGATTACTTGTTAGATATTACTGCACTGTCGGAACTAGAAGCACAAGAATTTCGCTACACTCACATTAACATCTGCTAACCATGTGTATGTGACCAATAAAATTTGATTTGGATTTGATTTGAGCCTTGAGCATCTGGAGTTGCAATCGCTTGACATGCAAACTGAATAGGGAACTGTGCTTAGAAAAATCAAATGATGTTTCTTTCATTTTAAAAGCTGATTTGCTTCGTTCATTCAAAACCAATAATAACCTTGAATAAGTATCCATACCATAACAAATGCATGATACAGTAGATGATTGGAGTACACAGTACAGTATGTACCAAATTTTTATTTATTTATTTTACCGTTATTTTACCAGGTAAGTTGACTGAGAACACGTTCTCATTTGCAGCAACGACCTGGGGAATAGTTACAGGGGAAGGAGGGGGATGAATGAGCCAATTGTAAACTGGGGATTATTAGGTGACCATGATGGTTTGAGGGCCAGATTGGGAATTTGGGGAATTTATGTACTGTATTAAGTTATTACAGAGTTGTTTCTGGATGAATAGTTTCAATAGTGGTAAAAGATGAACAGGTTCAATAGAGATAAACATGTTCAATAGAGGTAGACAATGAACAGGTTCAATAGAGATAAACATGTTCAATAGAGATGAACAGGTTCTATAGAGGTAGATGATGAACAGGTTTATGTGAGAGATAAACATGTTCAATAGAGATGAACAGGATCAATAGAGATGAACAGGTTCATTAGAGGTAACAGATGAACAGGTTCAATAGGCATGGACAGGTTTAATTGAGATTAACGGGTTCAGTAGAGGTAAAAGATGAGCAGGTTCAATAGAGATGAACAGGTTCAATAGAGATTAACGGGTTCAGTAGAGGTAAAAGATGAGCGGGTTCAATAGAGATGAACAGGTTCAATAGAGATGAACAGGTTCAATAGAGATGAACAGGTTCAATAGAGATGCACAGGTTCATTAGAGATGAACAGGTTCAATAGAGATGAACAGGTTCATTAGAGATGAACAGGTTCAATAGAGATGAACAGGTTCAATAGAGATGAACAGGTTCAATAGAGATGAACAGGTTCATTAGAGATGAACAGGTTCATTAGAGATGAACAGGTTCAATAGAGATGAACAGGTTCATTAGAGATGAACAGGTTCATTAGAGATGAACAGGTTCAATAGAGATGAACAGGTTCAATAGAGATGAACAGGTTCATTAGAGATGAACAGGTTCATTAGAGATGAACAGGTTCAATAGAGATGAACAGGTTCATTAGAGATGAACAGGTTCATTAGAGATGAACAGGTTCATTAGAGATGAACAGGTTCATTAGAGATTAACGGGTTCAGTAGAGATTAACGGGTTCAGTAGAGGTAAAAGATGAACAGGTTCAATAGAGATGAACAGGTTCAAAAGAGATAAAGCAGCATAGAGGTCAAGCCTCTCTGGAGGCACTAGAAAGAGAGAGGTGATGTTGACATTTAGCAAATTGAGAGGAGCTACTCGTCCGCACAGGGAGCCCAAGATGAAATGAGTGACAGGGAGCCCTCACAGAAGCCAGATAAGTGAGAAGGTGTCTGTTCAACGTCAGAATTGGGGACATTTTCTCCTTTTTCCTCCTTTTATCTCCTCCTCACTGTATTTTATGTGATACTGAGGGGAATATCAAGTGATATTCAGTTGAACGGAACTCACATGACGTGTTAGATTTTTAGATTTTTACCAATAATTTCACAAGCTAGTTATCCTAAATCGATAATGTATTCTACATATAATCAGTATGTCACAATGTGCCCAATCTTCTCTCTTGTTTCAGGTTTCTAAAAGAGAATCTCCTCGCCTGGTTGCCCCTTTTAATCTGGACCAAGGTCTGATGAGTGATGAAGCCATTCTGATTTAAGTAGCTTCTCCTTATGAGCCAGCAGGCCCTGGCAGAGGCCTGGCTAGAGGATGCATCAGATGTGGTAGAGGCAGAGAGAGGTTACCTGATGCAAAATAAGAAGGGTATACAGCACAGCATGACCATGGATGCTCTAGAGAATTAGTCACCTGGACTGACGCATCATTTTATACCTCCCTATTGCATAGTGATAACACTTTGGTTTCTTAAAGATCCATTGACCCAAGTGCTAAGTTGTTGGTACCGGGGAGTAACCACTTGTGTTGAATTGTTAGAGGTTAGTACCAGAATGTGTCCATTGTTACCACAAAATGTTAAAAGTTGAATTAACACCTTGTACATTCCAGGTAATTAACAGCTCAAACCGGGCTGTAACAAAAAGCTGTCACTTCCACTGTACAGTATGTTGTAACTGTCGAGCTGACAGGGTGAGAGTTCAGCAGACTTCATCACAAAACATCCACAGTAGACAACAATGCATCATTTAGTTGAGCGCATACCTCTAATGTTTTTCTAAACTGCTCTCAGCGGGAGATGCATTCGGTAGCAGGCCAAATGATTGATTCCTGATTGGCTCGTTCATCCCCCCTCCTCCTCCCTTAACTCTTCCCTAGGTCGTTGCTGTAAAACAGAATATGTTTCTATCAACTTACCTGGTAAAATAAGGGTAAATAAATACATTCACCTGCTGGGTAGATCAATAGTGCATGTAATAATGCAATAATGCACGTACAGTACTATAGAGACTAGGTTGTCAATGTTCATTGTTCACGCTGAGCATAAACCCTCCCATGCAGTCTTGTAGACAGAGAGGATGTATGGTTGTTATTCAGTTTGTCACAACAGTACGACCCTATCTATTAATCACGGTGTTTCGGTTTCTGACCAGGTGGAGAATATACTTCTGCATCCCAAAATGGCACATTATTCCCTACATAGTGCACTACAAAAGTAGTGCCCTGTATAGGAAATAGGGAGCCAATTTGGGACACAGCCGTTTTGATCCGTGTGTGGTTGTTACCCCTGGATTAAGATATTTGGGCCCGACATGTTTTATTATTTTCAGGTTAAACTTCCCACAGGTTGTAAAGTAAAATACATCCCTGTTTTGTTTTGATGGGATAAAGGCAATCTCATTTCTGCTTCGGTGTGAACGGATGCTTTTGTAAAAGTTTGATATTTTCCCTCCTTTTTCCTTTCTTTCTCTATAAGTTCGGTCATATGTTGCTTCATCTCTTTCTGTGAAAGCATCGTTGTCTAGCTGAAATGTTGTTGTTGGACCATCAAACAGACCAATTTCAGCATTATTACTGGCCTTTCTGTCTCAGTTGACGCCACGTCAGAAAAACAGCAGACTGCTCCGGTGCTGATGGTAAAGTAGTTTCAACTAGTCGTTACTGAAAAACAGCTTGTTTGAAGGAGACACACACACACACACACACACACACACACACACACACACACACACACACACACACACACACACACACACACACACACACACACACACACACACACACACACACACACACACACACACACACACACACACACACACACACACACACACACACACACAAACATCCATTCATTGTACTTTTAAAAGTTCCCCCTCCACTTAAGCCACCCCTCAGCACACTCTCTTCTTTTACATCACAGTTCAAGCACCTCCTTCAGCCCAGGCAAACCAATCAAAAAACAATAGGCCTGCCCTTACTCGGCAGAAGAGTACATGCTGATCAGTCCAGAAGGATCACTGCACCCCCTGTATGCATGTCTCTTATGTTACCCATAGAGAGCTGACTCATGAATAGGACTCATGAAACTCATGGATACAGTATGTGTCTGAACCGGTTCCATGTCATGTTGCCATGGCAGATAATGATATGCAGTTGTTCTATCTAGATTCCAAATAATGATGTCCCATCTCAGCGAAAGCTGTTTTATCTTTATGTTTTTGTAACCCTTGACTGGATTATCAGGGTTTACTGTATCTCTATGAAATTGTCTTATTAGTCCCCTGCTGAGCTTATCTAAACAACTGCAAGTGGGAATGAAAAAAGACAATATTAGTTTATAAAGGACCTAAGAGAAGTTATCAATTTCATCTTATATCTGTTTCCCCATGTGTATGAATCAATCCCATTTTTCACTGTCATCTTTTCCCCCTTACTCTGCTGTTACCGTGGCGTCCCGCCAGGCTCTCCTAAGACAAATTCCTCACCAGCCATTCAGTTTGTAATTATCAACGCCAGGGACTCCCCTGATGATATATTGTCATTATTCTAGCAGGGGGGGATCACATTCAAATCTGGATAATGGCTGTCATTTTCAGGTTCGGCGCAGAGAAACTTAGCATACAGATTGATTCTCAGCTGTCCGTTGGGTTGGGAGTTGGAGTCAATCAGGAAATTAAACAACGGTAGCTGTGGTGGTGGTGTGTGTGTGTGCGTGTATGTGTGTGTGTGTGTGTGTGTGTTGTGAGTCATGTGTTCAGTGTAGTAGAAGGATCTCCTCTAGAAGAGAAGAGAGGAACCCTGAGTCTCTTTCTCACTCTAATCCAGTTCCCACTGGACTCATTATTACACCAGAGATAGGATGGAAGAAATACTCTGAAGGAACAGAGTAAAATAAGCTCTTACACACTGTACTTAAGCTCCCATTAGAGACCACTGAGAGAGAAAAGGAGAAACCTAATGTTTGGTATAAAGAATAGATATTTTGTATATTTTCAACAATGCATACAGAGAAAAAGAACTGTCCTGTGTTTCTCCATTTGGGCCCTCAATTATAAAAATATACTGTAATGATTTAATAATCAGTCATTTTTATCACGTTCAAAGTCAAATCCAAGAACGACTGTTATGATAGGATCATATCTAGACAAAGGCTTTGTCAAAATGACAAGAACAACCGCACTCTCACCAACAACACAACATGTCAATAGGACGTTTCTGAATGAATCTCAGGTGCTAGATATTTGGTGTGACTATGATGCATGCCCTTCGTGACCTCAGCCCTGCTACCTCTGACCAAGCTGTCGTGGATGAGGGATGATATCCCTACATCGACACTGTACATATGCACATCCACAGATTGTACTCAGTGTTTACATCTGATGTCTCTGAGTCTGAGTCGGGAGGAAACATCAACCTTATGGTGCTTGATCACTGGCTATGCAGCCACTCACTCACAGCGTCTCAAATGGAACCCTATTCCCTATATAGTGCACTACTTTTGACTAGGGCCCATATGGTCTTCCTTCCTCTGTCCACAATGTGTTGTGTGGTACGATAATTTATGCATTGCATTATGAGTGGGTACTTGTGCTGACACTAACCTGTCTCAGATGTCAATCTTTATTCGAAAGGAGAGTTGAGGATGGAGTGCCAGCTCAGCTGTAGAACTAGAATTACTAGAACGTGAATGGTGGAATTCTAGTTCTGTGGTTCCAGTGTCAGCCAAGGTGACTACATGGGAGAGGTATAGCAGTAGCAATTTATCCCTCACATTGAATCCCATGGAGCTTGACTTTTGTTTGCGTTCAAGCCTTCATCTCAATGGGGATGCTGAAAAAAAGGGGAGACAAATTAGAGAGGTTTTAATGAGTATGCAGTCATCATCTCACCCACGCTGATTTGCGACGCCAACCCATATATGCTCTGTTGTTGCCCTTTTCATGACTTCTTGGTGCACCAAATTCATCACTTTGGAACTAAGCAATTTAGGGGACTACGTAATATCGCGGCGCATTTTTCATTTCAATTTCCTCCCCCTCGTTTAATGATAAAAAAAACAAATAGTTTTATTTCTCACACTAAATTGACTGTTTCATTTGCAGGATTCTGGTTCTCTCTCCTCTCGCTCCTCTCCTCAGCTCATCTGTTGGCAAATGATAATGTGCCTATGAAAATGTGTCATTTTCTATTTATAGAAAATGGCTGCGCGCCAGGCTAATAACTTCCGTCTGACATTTCTGAGAGAACCGAGATTGTCAATTTACTGCTCACAGAGCCGTACACTAGGCTGGCCCTCCTCTGTGTCTCATTGAGCATGCTGCTCGGCTCATTGTTATACTAAGGACAGGGTGAAGAGAAGCTGCAACTGAAGCCAGTGCACTGTGCTGTGAAACCAAAATCATAGAAATAGAATCACTAGAGTGGCCATATAACCTACCACCATTGACTTGAATAGAGACTCCCATTCTAGCTATTTTATTTTTGTGCCCATTACTAGACAACGTTCTAAGAACACAGGGCATGATGCTAACGGCACTCATTATCTACACAGAGAGCAGCCATTTTCTGACAAGGTGTCAAAGCAAAAGGAGATCAATTGTTAGAAAAACTGCTTGGATTGTGGTCTGATAATCATGTTTTATGAATGGATAAACAAATGTATCAGGCATACAATTAACATGTCTCAGGCATACAATTAAACCACAAGACAAATGTAGAAACATAAATGTGCTCATCATGAACATCATGCATATATCAGTTGATAACGAAGGGAAGCCAACACCGTGGAGCAATGGAGGGATTTTGTCCAAAAAAAACAACAACATAATAATCAATCTGAGCTGACTTTGTTTTCCTCGTTAACAACAAACACCTTCAAAAACAAATACACAATGGGCAAAAACTGGTTGAATCAATACTGTTTCTTGATTGGATTAGAAAAAAGTCAACAACGTAAGAGAAATTCCTTTTTTTTTCATCCACATTTTTACCGAAATCAAATGCCATTCTTGAGTTGATTTCATGTTGAATTCGACGTTGATTGACAACTCAATCAAATGTAAATCAAAACTGGATATTGAACTGACGTCTGTTCCCAAAATAGGCTAGACAGACAATACAACACATTACTTTCTTATAATGACCAAAATCCCAATGCCTACAGACAGTTCTTCACCTTCAAAGAGAAAGCTGCTCCATCCTGTTGCTGATCAGCAATCACAGTCTGAGGCTGAGGCATGTGAGTGAGTCTCAAAAGCCAATCAATATTTGAGATCTGGAGTAAGAGGTATAAACAGCGGTGCTCTCCCTCACTCCACTGCCTGGTCATCTGCTCCTGTCCGGTTATGGATGGATGACTCCTTTGTTGGCATCTGGATCCGCCTGTGAAATGATGAGCCTTGTGATGGGAGAACCATTTACCTTTTTGATGTAGATAAAGTGACTGGATGATAGATCCAGATTGCCACAGCATGGTCTCTGAAAAAGTATGATTGATTAAGAAGAAAAGCAAGGAAATAGGAAAACAACTTTAAAGTTCTAAATTAAATATGGCAATTTTTTTATATTACAGATATCTGGTTACTATTTCAGCTAACCTTTGTTATTGTGCTCTTAAGTTACAATAAATGACTGAATACCAGATTGGTCCTACAAGCCAACTCCCCTATATCTGACTTCATGGTAGGCTTCAGTAGAGAAATTCATTCTCAACACACGGAAACTACACATTTTTTCCCTTTCTAAATGCATAAATGATTATGACGGTGTGTGATATTACTGCAGCACCAGTCATTTCAGTCATTTGCTACTTGGTCTGATTAAATGAACTCATTTCACGGTCCACCGGGCAGTCGAAATCCCCCAATAAGGGAAAATTGTCACTTGCCCGGCCCCTCGGATGGACAGCCTGGCTGAGCCGAGAGATCAGGGAATTTACAAAAATGTGAAAATCATGCCCCCATAAAGAGCTGCCATGGCACAGTTCACATTAGTGCTGAAGATATTTCAATATCAGCATGCCAGGGAGTTCAGACACTGGAAAATAGATGGACATCTATGGGATCTCCTCACTCCCCAAACAAATTAGCACGGCAGTTCCTGTCAATGTTGCCAATCTACAAGGAAGATTGGCATAAGGGTATCTTCATGAACTCATGCCCTCCTGGGTGACAATATTTAACATTCAATCTATTGCATCGATTTTCCATGGTGATGTCCACAGTCTGTCGGATCATAACTCAGACAACTGATCTACGTTTCAAGCAGACCACTATTGTCCCTGTGCCCAAGGAGGCGATTACCACCCCATAGCACTCACGTCGGTAGCCATGAAGTGCTTTGAAAGGCTGGTCATGGCTCACATCAACACACCATCATCCCGGAAATGCTAGACACACTTCAATTCTCATACCGCCCAAACAGATCCACAGATGCCCTTTCCCACCTGGACAAAAGGACCACCTATGTGAGAATGCTGTTCATTGACTACAGCTCAGCGTTCAACACCATAGTGCCCACAAAGCTCATCAGTAAGCTAAGGACCCTGGGACTAAACACCTCTCTTTGCAACTGGATCTTGGACTTCCTGACGGGCCGCCCCCAGGTGGTAAGGGAAGGCAACAACACATCTGCCACGCTGATCCTCAACACTGAGGCTCTTCAGGGGTGTGTGCTTAGTCCCCTCCTGTACTCCCTGTTCACCCACGACTGCATGGCCAAAAACGACTCCAACATCCTCAATAAGTTTGCTGACGACACAACTGTGCTAGGCCTGATCACCGACAACGATGAAACAGCCTATAGGGAAATCAGAGACCTGGCAGTGTGGTGCCAGGACAACAACCTCTCCCTCATTGTGAGCAAGACAAAGGAGCTGATCATGGACTACAGGAAAAGGCGAGCCGAACAGGCCGCCATTAACATTGAATGGGCTGTAGTGGAGTGGCTGGCGAGTTTCAGGGCCATTTGGCATGGGTTCCCAGGTACTTGAGAAGTTCTACAGCTGCACCATTGGGAAAATCCTGACCGGTTGCATCACTGCCTGGTATGGCAACTGCTCGGCATCTGACCGTAGGGCGCTGCAGAGGGTGGTGTGCATCACTGGGGCCAAGTTTCCTGCCATCCAGGACCTATATACTGGGCGGTGTCAGAAGGCCTGTCAAGGACTCCAGTCACCCAAGTCATAGACTGTTCTCTCTGCTACCGCACGGCAAGCGGTATCGGAGCGCCAAGTCTAGGACCAAGGGGCTCCTTGGCAGCTTCTACCCCCAAGCCATAAGACTGCTGAACAATTAATTATATGGCCACCCGGACTATTTACATTGCCTCCCCCCCCTTTGCTTTTACACTGCTGCTTCTCGCCGTTTGTTGTCTGTGCATGGTCACTTCGCTTCTACCTGCATGTAATATTGCCTCGACTGGCTTGTGACCCCGTGCATTGGCTCAATGCCGGTACCCCCTGTATATAGCCTCGTTATTGTTGTTTAATTGTGTTACTTTTGCATGTATTTATTTATTTTTAACTTGGTTTATCTGGTAAATATTTTCTTAACTCTATTTCTTGAACTGCATTGTTGGTTAAGGGCTTGTAAATAAGCACTTCACGGTAAGTTCTACACCTGTTGTATTCGGCGCCTGTGGCAAATACAATTGTATTTTCTTGTGAGCTATTTTCAATGAGAATGTGTTTGCCTTACAGACAGCGTTTGTCTGGAAGAGGAGTCATCTAGCAGGTTGCACTTCACTTCTACTGATGTTAGAAGATGTGCTGTCTACTAAACTGTGCTCGTCAACTTACACTGTTTGGACTTGTGTCTGTGTGCCTGCGATGTGTGCATGTGTCTGTGTGCATTTCCAGTAGTTGTTGCTGGTGGGTGAGATATGGATGAGAGGAAGAGAGGACTACAGTCCCCGTAGGGGACAGAGTGCTACAACAGGTGCTGTGGACAGCAGAGAGCTGAAAAGACAAGGCACCATGTTGATTAGTCACTTTCAATAACGACCAACCATTCATTCTCACTCACCGTCCACGACAACCAGAATACCCAGTAGGGAAAAATGAACTCACACAAAACCAAAACAGAACTTTATGTGAAGTTGTCCAACAGTTGACGTAAAAGCAATGCTCAAATGTCTTACAAAATATCCCAGTAATGTCGGTCACTCCGGCAAACACCAAAGCATTGTTTTAATTTGATCTACTAACTGGACAGGCAGAGAGTGTAAAGGAAAGTGGCAGAGGAAACAAGTGGAGGAGAAAGTTCACTAAAAAGAGAGGGAAAAGAGGAACGCTTGTGATTTGAGTTCAAGGTGTCAGCTACCTCCCGGGGCTGCTGTTGCTTCAGCTGGTATAGTATATCACATGTTGAGTTACCAGCTAAAAATATCCCTTATTAAAACACCTCATATTTGAGTAAACAACACATTAGACACGCTTCTCGCTGAGACATATTGACATATTGAAAACATCTGGATATGAGAATATATAGAATAAGGATAAACTGGAAATAAACCCAGTATAGAGTTTCATTATGCCTGGAGGCGTCCAATCAGCCAATAGCTGACAGGAAGGGTGACAGCCATGAGCGATATCACTCACATTTTCTTCCGTCAACGGAACGATCATTATCACCTAAAGGAGTGGGTGGGAAGTCGTGAAGAGGGTGAGGGACATTATCAGAACATTGTCCACGGGCGACAACATTGCAGACGGCTGCCAGTCTGAGTCCTCAAATCAGGGAAAATGCATGTTTTTAGACAAATAATCAATTTACACAAAAATAGTGTTGCATTCACAACAAAAAATGATCTTAACCCTCCGGCTGTGTTCCGGTCCAATTGGACCGATTTACACGTTTTCTCTCTGAAAAATGTAGTTCATTTAATCTGATTGTCATGTGAGCACACAAAATACATTTGGATGATTTTCATTAAATGTTTGTACACCTGTGGTTTCCCGGTCAAAAATGACCGGTCATTAGAAATGAATGGGTGAGACCACAAATAGTGTATCAAATGGAGTTCAGGCGCATTCTCATTCATCAGATGGACACACTTCCTCTCCCAGACACCCACATGCATATGTGTTTAAACACACACACACACACACACCTCACTCCCCTTCTTGGCTTCCATGGCAACCCCCACGATAGAATAGACCTTAATAGAATCTTTCCCCCACAGGAACCACACCTTTTGGCAATATCACAAACAATCGCAACATTGTTTCAATAATATATAGAACTTTTCTCGCAGCTCTGGTATATAAAGCTTTTTGGGGGCCTTGCTCACAATTCATTCTGTGGCAGCACAATGACCGAACGATATACTGTATGCGAGACTCTTGATCATATCTTTGATCATGACACTGGTGAGGAGGAGAGTCCTTGTTAAACTTTGACACTAAGTAGTCTGTGATAAATAGCACAACATATTTCATCCGAGCATTTGTTATAGTCAAAATAATCCATACATTATGCTTTTTTTTAACTCAAAAAACGAGTTGTATGAGCTCAGGTCAATGAGGCCTACAGGCCATAAATAGAAAATAGAAGTTCAAAACTTGTAATGTTCACAAGAACCTAAGTTGATAAAAAAGATCCAACACAACATAAGGTGATAATATATGTATTATTATGGATTAATGATCAGCTATAACGGTGTGGTCATTTTGGACCGGGAACACAGAATGAATTCACATGAAACGTACACAACAGGAGGGTTAATCAAATCAAATCAAATGTTATTTGGCACATGCTTCGTAAACAACAGGTGTAGACATACAGTGAAATGCTTACTTACAATGCAGAGTTTAAGATAGAGAGGAAATGTGGTCATTTTCAGCAGATGTAGAAATTGTTTTGAAGTCTGTGAATGGACTCTACCATGATTACGGATTTTCCTGAATGAATCGTGGATAATGTTGAGTGAGAAAGTCACAGAAGCACAAATGTCATATCCCCTCCAAAAATGCTAACTTCCCCTGTTAATGTAATGGTGAGAGGCTAGCATGTCTTGGGGGTATGATATTTGTGTGTCTAACTTTCTCATCATTATTCACAATTCATTCAGGACTATCCATAATCATAGTAGCATCCACATTACCGTAGAAGTGTTTAGAAACGTATTATATTCTTATGTACAATAAAAGTGACTCCAAAATGACAAACATGATTTACCATTCATTTCTACTGTGCACAAAATAATGTGAAACACAACCAAAACAAACAGCAAATGCATCCAACAAGTTTGTAGAGTCACAAGCTTGATGTAATGATTGCGTGCTTGGAATATGGGACCAAATACTACACCTTTGACTACTTTAATACACATAGAAGTGAATTTGTCCCAATACTTTTGGTCCCTTAAAATGGGGGGACTTTGTACAAAAAGTGCTGTAACAGTTCACCCGATATAGATGATAAGGCCCTCAAATTAAAGCTGACAGTCTGCACTTTAACCTCATACTGTAGTATTTGTATCATTCCAAATCCAAAGTGCTGGAGTACAGAGCCAAAACTACAAAAAATGTGTCACTGTCCCAATACTTTTGGCCCACTGCATAATAAGCTGGGTATTAGAGAATTAATTAAGTCATTGAGATGAAATAAACAACAATTCTGACAGGGACTGAAAAAAAAAATTGTATAATATTAAATAAATGATTATGTATTTATTCATTTATTTTTCCTTTCCAAGAAAAACTTTCAACAATATATTCACTGTGCTCCTCTTTGCACACAACTGCTCACAACCAATTTGAGAGGATGAAGCCTTTTAAAGCTGGGTGAATGGCAATCTGGAGTGGATTTGACCTATAATCATATTCAAAATCCTCAAGACAGAAGGCAAAGTGGATGAAGTCATTATTGAATTTCCAACAGAGGCAGGCGTATATTCTTGTTCTTTAAAAAAAATTAGGGACATCATTTGTTGAAACACAAACATGGCCTTGCCTCGCCTTAATGCACTACTGTTAAAGGACACAAGACCGGGGCTTGAAGGAACAGCACATTTCCAAGACACTTTTGGGAACAAAGCGTTATCCTCTCCTCTGCATTACCTGGATAACACAGTATAGTGTGTAAGCATTCTTCACTGGGATGGCAGAAACCCCCACAGCCCACGCAAGGCGGGGGAGGGGGCCTAGCGGCTCTGGGGGCCCATGCGCCCGTCATCTCACACCTACAGTGCCTTCATTATTGTGGAATCACTACAATGTTGTTGATCCATCCTCAGTGTTCTACCATCACAGCCATTGAACTCTGTAGCTGTTTTAAAATCACCAATGGCCTCATGGTGACATCGCTAAACAGTTTCTTTCCTGTCCTGCAGCTCAGTTCAGAAGAACTACTGTATCTTTGATGAGTCTGGGTGGTTTAATACATCATGCAAAATTATTAACTTATACTGAGTTCATTTCCGGTTTATCCTTATTCTATATATTCTCATATCCAAATCTCTGAACATGTTTCAATGTGTCAGTATGTCTGAGCGAGTAGTGTGATTAATGTGCTGTTCACTCAGATATGAGTTGCTTTAATAAGGGTATTTTTAGCAGGTAAGTCAGTTGAAACAACATCACGGATATACTACACAAGTTGAAGCAACAGCAGCCCCTGGAGATAGCTGACACCTTGAACTCAAACTTGGCAGAGAGATTAGAGGAGGAGTAGAGTGCGACAGAGGAAGAGACAGAGCCCCATCCCAGTAGTGATAAGACCGGAGAAGAGAGGAAAAGAGAGCCACAGCTCCATCCCTATCCACTCCCTCTCCCTCTCCTCTCTCTGTTGTGATGGGTGAGGTTGATGGTGAGGAGGGAAACTGGATCAGCACAGCAGCAAGGCTGGGTTATCCTCCCCAAAGCCTCACGGGCTACGAATTTATTAGAAGGTCCCCATTATTACCAGAGGGGTACACACACATACACACACACACACACACACACACACACACACACACAATTAATGTACACCCCCCCACCCCCCATTAACATGCACTATATAATATAGCACTATTTACTCTAGCCTATATTATGTGGTTGATTTGAGTTTCTCTTTCCCTATCGTCAGCTGTTTTGTGAATCTGGCATCATTATGGAAGCCCATTTAGGAACATATTTCCATGGAAATGCATAACTGTAACACTCTCTCCAGTTACAGAAGGACATCTATTAGTCTTAATGAGGAATCTGTCTAGAGTGTAATGGCTGATGCACATCTGAATGGGATAAATCATTGGCAGCGATTACAGCTTTGAGTCTTTTTGGGGAAGTCTCTAAGAGCTTTACATATCTGGATTGTACAATATTTGCCCACTATTCTTTTTTAAATTCTTCAAATTCTGTCAAGTTGGTTGTTGGTTGTTGATCCTGGCTAGAAAGACAGTACATGTTCAAGTTTTGCCATAGAATTTGCAATGCCAATTTAAGTCAAACTGTAACTAGGCCACTCAGGAACATTCAATGTTATCTTGGTAAGCAATTCCAGTGTATATTTGGCCTTGTGTTTTAGGTTATTGTCCTCCTGAAAGATGAATGAATCTCCCAGTGTCTGTTGGGAAGAAGACTGAACCAGGTTTACCTCTGGAATTTTGCCTGTGCTTAGCTTATTCCTTTTCTTTTTATCCCCCAAAATTATATAAAATTATATTATATATATATCATATAACAACCACTAGGCCACTAGTGGTGGACTTGTAACCGAAAGGTTGCAAGATCAAATCCCTGAGCTGACAAGGTAAAAATCTGTCGTTCTGTCCCTGACCACTGTTCCTAGGCCGTCATTGAAAATAAGATTTTGTTCTGAACTGACTTGCCTAGTTAAATAAAGGTAAAATGAAACTTTTTAAATCACCATTGGCCTCATGGTGAAATCCATCCTCTCCGGCAACTGAGTTAGGAAGGACGCCTGTATCTTTGTAGTGACTTGGTGTATCGATACATCATCCAAAGCCTATTTAATAACTTCACCATGCTCGAAGGGATATTCCGCATCTGCTTTTTTCTAAACACATTTTCCAATTGGTGCCGTTCTTTACATTAAAAAATCTCCCTGGTCTTTGTGGTTGAATCTGTTCACTACTGAATCTGTTCACTAGTATAAATTCACTACTGAATTGAGGGACTTAACAGATAATTGTATGTGTGGGGTACAGAGATGGGGTGATCATGTTAATCACTATTATTGAACGCAGAATGAGTCCATGCAACTTATTATGTGATTTGTTAAGTACATTTTTACTCGTTAACTTATTTACGCTTACCTTAATCTAACAAAGAGGTTGAATACTTACTGACTCAAGACATTTCAGCTTTTCATGTTATAGAAATGTTTATTCATTTATTTTATTTAACCAGGTAGGCAAGTTGAGAACAAGTTCTCATTTACAATTGCGACCTGGCCAAGATAAAGCAAAGCAGTTCGACACATACAAAAACACAGAGTTACACATGGAGTAAAACAAACATACAGTCAATAATACAGTAGAAAAATAAGTCTATATACAATGTGAGCAAATGAGGTGAGATAAGGGAGGTGAAGGCAAAAAAAGGCCATGGTGGCAAAGTAAATACAATATAGCAAGTAAAACACTGGAATGGTAGATTTGCAGTGGTAGAATGTGCAAAGTAGAGATAGAAATAATGGGGTGCAAAGGAGCAAAATAAATAAATAAATACAGTAGGGAAAGAGGTAGTTGTTTGGGCTAAATTATAGATTGGCTATGTACAGGTGCAGTAATCTGTGAGCTGCTCTGACAGCTGGTGCTTAAAGCTAGTGAGGGAGAAAAGTGTTTCCAGTTTCAGAGATTTTTGTAGTTCGTTCCAGTCACTGGCAGCAGAGAACTGGAAGGAGAGGCGGCCAAATGTCAAAAAATGTAGACAAACAAAATTCCACTTTGACATTATGGGGTACTGTGTGTAGATCAATGCCAGGGTTGTGGGTTCCATTCCCCGCTCCACCCATACGTAAAATGTATTTTGTTTTTAACCTTTTATTTAACTAGGCAAGTCAATTGACAACGGATTCTTATTGTGACGCAAAATCAATCAATCAGAATTTAATCAACTTTAAATTCAGGCTGTAACACAACAAAATGTGGAAAGTCAAGGGGTGTGAATACTTTCTGAAGGCACTGTATGCCAAAGTGTATGTGTTTTGAAGTATAAATCATTTTGACAGTAATCCTCCTTTTTATTTTCAACATGTAGCAAGCAAAGTGTTTGTGTTGTCCAATTTACATGGGTAGTAGGTGACTCAGGCAGACAATATAGTTTTCATGCATCTAATTAGCCTATTTCTCGACTGCGTTGGCGGCAGCCTGCCTCGGCCTCTTCAGCTAATTGGCTATCAAATTTAAAAAAGCTGGGTGAATCAGGTCATACAGGAGAGTGAGTGCGTGCCTCAAGATGGATAAACAAAAGGCAAGACCAAGCGGTGAAAAAGAACACCGCAAAAAAAGCTTTTTCGGATGAAGCTTGTGCCAAATTACCGAAGATAACAACTTTAGCTAAACTACCACCTCGTCCTCGACTGACGAAACACCATCGCAGGTGGAAGCTATAGGCCTACTTATGCAGCAGCCAGCACTAGCAGTCCTGACAGAGGCCTCACTTCCCAGGCCCAGCAATGACAGTGGCCTTGCTCATCCTCTTCTTACTCCCAATCAAGAAAAGTGACAGTTCTTCTAGTCTAGTGAGAGTGCCGGTCCTCCTCTCCCAGAGACCTAGCTGCGCTCACTAGAGAAACCCCCCTTCTGTGAACACTGGTAAGCCTACGAGTGATGAGAAGGATCGCCCTGACAGCGTGGAATCCAATGTGTTCCAATGTGTAATATAAATAGTCTACCAGCTAAATACTGTATATAGCCAAACATATGCTAGTAGACTGCATTGTCTGTGTAATAAAACAATCCAGAATAAGCTATTGTTTTGACGGTGGGCTGACTGTATCATTTGGCATTAGTAGACTGGTTTTACGCATCAGAAACTTTCTACAGTCCCAGTCGATATTAGATAGAACGTCACGGCCCCGCCCGCCTGTGTGGAAGACAACCTGAGGTTACCATGGTTACCCCATTCACTCACCGCAAATACAACACCTTTTTCAAATGCAATTATCTTGTGCTCTGCTTGTTTTAGTCAATTACAAAACTACATTTAAGAAAAGTACAACACGTCTAAAGAGTTCTCTGACCGGAACATTAAGCTAGCCAAGACCAACAACACAAACAAACAGACGATACAGCTTCAAGTAGTGAGTGAAGTTACAAACAGACTATACTTAACAAGTTAAATGGTTTACCTGTGATTAAATGTGTTCCACACACATAGCTACTTGTAGCCTGCTTGGACAACGGGTCCCCACATTTCCCACTCTACCACACCACGTAGCATGTAGACACAGGGCTCTTCTCGCAGCCCCTATTTCCCCATGTGTGCTCATTGCGAACCGTAGGTTCGGATTTTTGTCCTGGTTACATGTACATTGTACAACACAGCAACTTTTCGGTATATTTTGTTATTTATCTATAACAAAAAATATACTACGACGTTGTCTCTTTTACAATGGGGGTCAATAGGAAATAATATCCCCCCCCCCCCAATTTGTGTGCATGGTCGAGGGGAATTCCTTATTATTACGTGAATATTGACTCGGCGTATCCAAGCTTTGAGAGAGTGCGAGGATGGCTAAGGGAGGCTATAGGCCTACAGGACAATTGTATTTTAATAATATATGCCACTTAGCAGACACTTTATCCACGTTTATCCTGCATGCATACATTTTATGTATTGGTGGTCCTGGAAATTCATTGCTAATTCGTTTGCTGTTGCATCGAAAGTTCATTTTACAATCTGCCGTGTTTGAATTTACCACTGTAATTACTGAACAAGTAAATACCTTTTTTCCACCAGCCAGCATTCTTAATAGCAGCATTGCGACACCGTAGGTCTATAGCCTCATGAAACGTAAACGTTAGGCTTAGCTTGAGAAATGACGACCAAATAAAAATAAACATGAATCCATTAAAGCAAAGCTATTTAGTCCAATGGTTGCATCTCAAAAGACACACTATTCCATACAAAGAACAATAGTTTTGACCAGGACCCAGTCCATAGCCCAGGGTTGAGATACACTTAATGATTTATCCCATTCAGATGTGCATCAGCCATTACACTCTAGCCAGATTCCTCATTAAGACTAATAGATGTCCTTCTGTAACTGGAGAGAGTGTTACAGTTATGCATTTCCATGGAAATATGTTCCTAAATGGCCTTCCATAATGATGCCAGATTCACAAAACAGCTGACGATAGGGAAAGGGAAACTCAAATCAACCACATAATATAGGCTAGAGTAAATAGTGCTATATTATCAACTACTTGCTAAATGACTAAGGCCACAGCAACAAATCAATAGTACTTTATCTACATGCTCATACTAGAAAAAATATCAAGACAATAATATATTAGGAGTTCATATTTAGTGCAATAAATACACGTTTCCTGCGCTTCCTCCAGAGTATTAAAATCACACACACATTTGGCGTAATTCCTTCTTCAGCGTGTTATTCATTGTTGTCATAAACATGATCATTATTACTAGACGTGAGCTGCCTCCAAAATGGCACTCTATTTCCTATATAATGTAGTGTCCTACTTTTGACCAGAGCCATTAGACAGCTCCTAGTTGAGCAAATCTCGAGTGGCCCTCAAATGGCACGACCACAACCAGGTACCCTGGCAGGAACACAGGGTGTCATGTGAGGGTTCCCACTTCCCCGCAGTGTGTGTGTATTTGGGTGGGAATATCAAATCAAATCAAACTTTATTTGTCACGTGCCGAATACAACAAGTGTAGACCTTACCGTGAAATGTTTACTTACAAGCCCTTAACCAACAGTGCAGTTCAAGAAGAGTTAAGAAAATATTGACCAAATAAACTAAGGTAAAAGATTATAAAATGTAACACAATAAAATAACAATAATGAGGCTATATACAAGGGGTACCGGTACTGAGTCACTGTGCGGGGATACAGGTTAGTTGAGGTAATTTGTACATTAATATAATTTTTTTGTGTGTGTGTGTGTGTGTGTGTGTGTGTACCCCTCTGGTAATAATGGGCCTTCTAATAAGCTCGTAGTCCGTGAGGCTTTGGGGAGGATAACCCAGCCTTGCTGCTGTGCTGATCCCATTTCTCTCCTCACCATCAACCTCACCCATCACAACAGAGAGAGGAGAGGGAGAGGGAGTGGGTCATATAAACCAACCCTGTCCCAGAGGGGCTCTGTGCATCACTGCTGGGATAGAGATGGAGCTGTGGCTCTCTTTTCCTCTCTTCTCCAGTCTTATCACTACTGGGATGGGGCTCTGTCTCTTCCCCTGTCGCACTCTACTCCTCATCCAACCTCCTCTAATCTCTCTGCCAAACAGACATGTCCTGTGATGTTTTGTGGAGTATGAGGTCTTGTTTGCATCCCAAATGGCATACTACTGTATTCCCTACATAGCTGTACACAGCCCATCTGTAAACAGCTCATCCAACCAACTACCTACCTCATCCCCATATGTGTTTTTGTTTCTCTGCTCTTTCGCACACCAGTATTTCTACTTGCACATCCTCATCTGCACATATATCACTCCAGTGTAAATTGCTAAATTGTAATTACTTTGCCGCTATTGGCCTATTTATTGCCTTACTTCCTTACTTCATTTGCACACACTCTATACAGATTTTTCTATTGTGTTACTGACTCTACGTTTGTTGATCCCATGTGTAACACTGTGTTGTTGTTTTTGTCGGACTGCTTTGCTTTTTCTTGGCCAGGTCGCAGTTGTAAATGAGAACTTGTTCTCAACTGGCCTACCTGGTTAAATAAAGGTTAAATAAAAAAATAGAAGTGCACTACTCAGGTCAAAAGTGTAACGTCTGCTCCTGCTCCTCCCCAGCTCGCTTGAGGGCGCCAGTCTGCCCTGAATCATGCACTCCTATTATCCATTGCCTTCCTTCGTCACGTGAATCAGGAATTCTGGACTCACCTGGACTCACTCATCACCTGTTATTACCTCCCCTTTATTTGTCAGTTCCCCAGCTCTCTTCCCCGCTTCTGCATTGATTGTTTTTTGTGTTTGTTTTCTTGTATGCTGACGCTGTTCCTGTCTCGTTCCATGTCCGTTCTTTATTAAATGTTTCACTCCCCGTACCTGCTTCGTCTCTCCAGCGTCAACTCATGTGACAAAAAGTAGTGCACTATATAGGGAATAGGGTTGCATCTGGGACGCAGGCATTATAAGGGATGGGAGAAATAGTCCCTAAATGTACTAGATATTTACCTCATACAAAACTTGCTCATACCTAAACACAAACATTTCCTTACAGCCTGAGGGGCAAAGGAAGCTACATCTACTCAGAGGTTTCTAAAGTTAGCTTCCCATTCTAGTTTAGGCTTCATCCATACCACGACGGTGGATATTGCTCGTCCACCTGCGGCTAACTCTAGCGGGGTTGTAACTGCGCGATGCATGTCGTATGTGGCTAGTTGAAACCTGAACTCTTCATTATGACAATGCTGAAACGTCAATCCATGGGCAAGTCAGTGGCACATTTTCAGATGTGCCAAAATCAAAATGAGGAAAAGTTATCTTGTAAATTCAGCTGTCTTGATCTTTGCTCGGCTTTGCTATGATTACCAATGCACAAGCATACTTTTTCCCACACTTAGCAATAAAATATTTGTATTAAGTTATGCAAAAGTTTTACTTTGCGTGAAGTCTCAAAAGAATTTGTCATTACTAAATATGTAATGTGATAGGTATTTTGACATGACTATTTTTTAACACACAACAACATTTGACTAATAGTATATTTGATGAATAATATATTCAAATGAAGTGGATGATGACTTTCTTTGCTAGCGGGAGGGAATCTGTTTTCATTGGTCCTCAACTCTCGGCTCAGACACTTAATTCAATGATAAATAGAGTTAGCACAGAGTTAGCCTGCCCCGGAGCAAGTTAGATTAGATCTGAAGGATTCGTTGCCATAGAAATTAACCTGGCTAAAAGGTGAGCCACTTTCGTGTTACTGGTTATCCCAGCTTGAACTCAGAGTTTACCAAAGTTACCTCGCTAACTCCTCAAACTACATTTGTAGTATAGGGCTCTGGTCTCTCGCCAGCTTTATAACAATAG